>NW_012115043.1:3724712-3740137 GCF_000951035.1 Colobus angolensis palliatus | reverse complement strand
GCGCCACTGCACTCCAGCCTGGGCGACAGAGCGAGACTCTGTCTCAAAAAAAAAAAAAGAAAAAAAAAAAAGGAAGGATCATTTGGCTAGGCGTGGTGGCTCATGCCTGTAATCCTAGCACTCTGGGAGGCCAAGATGGATGGATCACCTGAGGTCAGGAGTTCAAGGCCAGCCTGGCCAAGATAGTGAAACGTCTCTACTAAAAATACAAAAAAATTAGTCGGTGGTGGTGGTGCACACCTGTAGTCCCAGCTACTCAGGAGGCTGAGGCAGGAGAATTGCTTGAACCTGGGAGACGGAGGTTGCAGTGAGCCAAGATCACGCCACTGCACTCCAGCCTGGGCAACAGAGTGAGACACTGTCTCAAAAAAAAAGAGTCATCTCTTTTTTCACTATGTAATTTGGAACCAGAGTTATCTGGCTGGTTATAGTTGAGAATTAAAATAGTCCTGAAGTCAGCAGATGCTGAAAAGTTGTAGTCACCGTTAAAAAAAAATCAGTAGAGATATGTAGGTGATTTTTAGGAAAAGCAGAATGTTACATGATAGCCAAAATGGAAACAGAACACAACTCTGTCATTTTTTCTTGGTGACTTGGTCCCAAGCCTATTCTCTTCATCTTAGCAGCTAACAAAACCTACTTCCCCCAACAAGTTCCAGTAAACTCATTCACTTAAGTACTCTGCTCGTTAAGTTTTAATGAATCCACACTCTTGCACACACTCCAAACTCCCCGTTCCCCAGTCGGGGGTATTTATTTTCATTTAGGAGGAATAAAGGCTTAAACAAAGGAAGGCAAACATGTAGGAGAGAAACATTCCTGGGTAAACTCACCTAAGACAGTCTAGGGAGACCCAGGCAGATGTTTACTGTGGGTACCAGTCCTTGTGGCTTTTTACTGTTTTTTTCTTTATGGGTGTTTTCCTTTCCTCAATTCCTGGGTCATTGGCTTAGTGGCAGTGATGCTACTGGTGACACTGCTTTGCAAGAGATCTTTGTAGAACAATTTCTGTGTGTAGAGAACTAAGCCAGTTCACTTTCAAGTTTCTCTGTGCAGCCCTTCATTGGGCCTCTGTTACCCTGGAGATTCTGGGATGTGGTCTTGGCATTACTATTTTACCACTTAATGAGAAAAAGGAAATTGAACTGGCTCTTGAATGCTTCTAGTAAACATTGCTATTTTAGCCCTTTGCAAGAGCAGTTTTACCTTTATTTGTACTTTGGTTTACTTTGTTTGACATTTGATATTAATTTGGGGATCACCAATGGAGGAAAAAAACTAATTAGACATTTGATATTAATTTAGGGATCACAAAGGTAAGAGAAGAACTATGCCTAGAAAAGGTAGAATAAACTACAGTTGTTTTGCCTCCTTTGAGAACTAAGGCACAAACAGAAAATACAATTACAAAAGAGAATCATTAACCATTTCATGGCATAGAACTCTCTGCATCTCCACCTCCATTGTGAAGACCTCTGTCCATTCAGAATGGCCCTGGAACTAGGTCATAGGAGCCACTGCAGGATGGCAGAGCTCGTTGTCCCGTGTAGAATTTAGTAGGTATTTATTAGGTCATCCCAAAGAGCCACTGCTTGTAATCACATCATTTTTAGAAAAGTTTAAATATAACAAGATTTTAAAAATATTTAACCAAATAAGTACAAAATCATTTCCCCAAACATAGTTGTTTTCGTTTTTGTGTATGGATTTCTAAATATGCAGTATTTCTTTCTCATAGCTACAATAATAGTGTATATGCTAGTTAAACATCAGATCTTAAATATTCTCCATGTTTATACATAGTCTTCACAATTAATAGGTGCATAATATTCTCTCATATTGATGAATTCTAATATATTAAACAATTCAACTAAGCTGGAAATTTAGGCTGTTTCCAGCTTTCATTTTTTGGCGGGGGGAGGAAGGAGGGAGGAAAGATTTGTTTGTTTTTATATTTGGTTTTTGTATATACCTCTTTTTGCTTCTGTTGAGTTACTTCCCTAAGAGAAGGACCCAGGAGTAGAATATTTTATGGCTTTTGTTTCATATTGCCATATTCCTAAGAAGATAGTACCAATTTCCAAAGCACCTAGCAGAGAATAATCATACTAGTTTTATCACAACCTTACCATCAGAGATATTATGAACTATTTGCACTTTTATTTTAGATCTAAAAATCCAGCTTCTCGTTGCTATTATTTCATTACTAGCAAGGGATATTCTTTTCTCATGTCCTTATTATTTGTGTTTTATATCAAAAGCACAAGATTTTTATATTTTTTAATCTAGATTTTCTAGGTTAAGAAAAAAATCTAGGTTATTCTTTTTTCTAGTCATGAAACTACATATAAATGATTATTGTTCACTTGTTTTTATATTTATTTTTATGTGCTAAAATCTTGACTTCTTAGATTATCTTTATGTATTTAGTGGTTGCCAGAACACTGAAATTAAACATTTTGTAGATCTATGAATACACTGTTAAGGTGTTGACATTTCCTTGTATTTCTTTGTTGTTGTGATCATCATCATCATCATCAATAAATACTGCAGAGTACCTACTGGGTACCAGGTATTGTGCTAAGCACATTACCTGAATTGTCTCATTTAAACTCAGAAAAACTCTGAGGTTTTTACTCATTTACTTCCACACCAATTTAAGGTATAAGGAAGGTATTACTATTCTGTTTACAGATGAAGAAACTTATTCTTAAGAAGTGACTTGCCCAAATTTATAGCTAATAAATGATTGTGCCTTGCTTTTAACCCACATCTGACTGCTGCTAGCCCAGTGCGTTTGTCACACTGAGCCAAGTACATTTAGGAAAGATGTTCTTATTTGAAAGTCCTGGAGAAGTGTTCTCCCGCAGGTCTTTGCCTTTGTGACTCATACCGTGTGCTGCCCTTGTGGCAAGTTTTCTGCTTTCCAGAGATTTGTGGGAAACACAAATATTCCTGGAACACAGAGGCCACTGCTCTCAAATTTCTTCCCTTTCCTAGATAACAGAAGAGCTGGCAAACTGGGAGGTGTAGGGGGCCATCAATATACACACCTCAGAGCTGGAGAGGAGGAGCCCTGCCTGGGAGTTTCTAGATTCAGCTCTTGCAACCCAACTGCCTCACATACCTGGTTATGTGCGTGGGTGATGAAAGATAATTTTAGACATCACCCTTTGATTGTTCATGGGAATGACAGATTTTCAATGCCGTTCTCAATTTAATACACTATCGTGATCATTTTAGTGAGCCTGTAAATTCCCAAAAAGCTTGGAGTAGCCCACCTTCACAATCAGATGTAGCATTAAAAATATCGTAAGCATTTAAAACCCTGGTTTTTAGCCCAGTGCAATCGGTCATTCCTGTAATATTCTGTAATCCCAACACTTTGGAAGGTCGAGGTAGGAGTTGGCTTGAGGCCAAGAGTTCAAGACCAGCCTGGGCAATATAGTAAGACCCTATCTCTACAAAAAATTTAAAAATTAGCTGTGTGCCTGTAGTTCCAGCTACTTAGGAGCCTGAAGAAAGAGGATCACTCAAGCCCAGGAGTTTGAGTCTGCAATGAGCCATGATTGCACCACCACTCTCCAGCTTGGGTGACAGAACAAGACTCCTATCTCTAAAAGCAGAAACACCCTGTTTTTAAAAAAATAAGCAACCAAATATTTTGTTTTTGTTTGAATTTTTTTAGTCTCCTATTCCAGGTTGACATAATAAACTGCCTTGTAAGCAGAATGAGTGATGGAACAGGCTAGTCATTCAGGGTAGCTAAGAGGTAGTTTGACTTCCTGGGGTACCATAGCCAGGGACACCTAGGTTAGACTCCCATGCTTCCTGGGGGATAACCATAGGCAAATTACTTCAGCTCTCCAAGTCTCCCTTTCTCTATCTGTAAAGAGAGATTAGTACCTGTCTCATGGGGAAGTGGTGACAAGTAAATGAGAGAATTCTGTGAATTGGCGAGCAGTGTGCTTAGCACATAATAAGACTTTAAGAAATGCTACCTATTATTATTGTTATTATTATTACCATAAAATTGTCTTACAACAAAATACAGGTAACATTGAGTAAGTACATACAACTTAATCTTTCTTTGGTGATTTAGAAGGTTCTTTAGGCTCTGGTAGGCTTCCAAGCTATTGCTGTCTACGTCCATTAGCCATCATTATATGGGGTTGTGGCTGTTGAAGATACAGAATGTTGGTTGATCCAGTTGTTCCCAGCCTATGCTTTACCCAGACAGTGCCTTGGAAAGAATAAGTCTTCATAGCAGCCTGCTTTCTTCTCATGTAGAAATATAAAACCGTTCAATTTATTTGAACTTTCTGAGTTGAATAAAGAGGCTTGACAAAGTAGAGACTATTCTGACCAAAAGATTGCAACCCAGTGGCTTTCTTTTCTGGTTCCAGTTGGTGTATTTTCTAATTAGTGTAGCAGCACGTCACCACAATCATTGGAAAGTCTTAATCATTTACATATTTGTCTTTATCGCCGAGAATGACTTAGAATGTTTTCTTCCAGTTCAGTGGGTATTTTCATGAAGCTGCCAGGGTTGAGTTTGAGGTGTGTCTCTGTGCCTGAGGAAGATGACAGGAGAAGGAAAATTGCCTCCCCAAGTGAAATGAAAGCCAGGGTACCCCTTCTGAGGACCTATAATAATCAGTTACACAAGCTGTTGGTTTGTGTGTCCTATTGATTTAATATGCTTCTAATCAGTACATAAAGCTATGGGCCTGCAGTGTTAATTTTTCATATGCTTACAAAGTACCCTTTGATTTTCTGTCACACGTTAATTACAGCGTTTTGCCATTAAATAGGAAGCTTTGTGTAAACTAATTACTAGGTAATCATTGTCTACTGCAAGCGTGCTGTTTGTACCTTTTATTTTATTCTAAAAATGCACAGATCTCACAGTCTGGAAACACTCTACCTTCCAGCCATTAGCTCTCACTAATTCATAGCATTATTGTGGTGAGAGTGTAGGAGTTGTAATTGTTGTGGTATCAGAGCTGTTAATTACCGGAGTAAACAGTTGAAATGGTGCCAAGGTCTATTGTACAAGGCAGAGAAAAGGAGGTTTAAATGCTACTCCCACCATCTGGGGACTGGAGGAGAGGCAAATGCTTGAAAACAGCAGTGAGGCGCTATCGCCGCTTCAGCTCCAGGGTTGGCGGCCATATGGATCCCGAATACTTTGAATCAATTGAATTTAACTGCCAGTTTTTCGCAATAACAGCGTGGAAGGAAGGAATAAAGCAAAAGATGAGAGGAACGAGAATTGGTTAGTGTTCTCACATCCAGGAAGTCCCCGTTGGAGGTCTTTTGGAAAGGTCTGCTTTGCTGAAAACCACAGAACAGGCATGGGCATTTGGAATGGTTTCAGAATGAGTTTTCCTCTCCTCTGACGGTGACTGCGCCATTTGCTTCTGGTCGTCTGTCCTTGGTGCCCCTCGGTGAGACAGGGATGCCCTTGAGAAGGCTCAGACTTTCCTGTCACTGTGCCAGATCCAACAAAAATTCTGACTTTGGAATTCACTGATTTACCATCCTGGTATTTTAACAAGCATGGTCAATCTATAATGCTACTACATCTGCCTCAAGTGTATGCATCTGTATGTGTGGAAATATCAAAGAAGGCGCAGCTCTTCACTCTGATAAAGAAAGGTCACTGCTTGCCCATTCCTTTTGCATAAAACTAAAATATAAATTCTCCCGATAGTTTCTCATTTCATTCCACAGACTCACTCCTCTTCCCCACTACTTGAATGAAAAATCAAATCCAAAGGGCACATGTGTTTCCTTTTGTTTTTAATTTTCAATTAAAGAGCTTTCATCAACATATGCAATTTTCTCAACCAGCGATATTTCTCTAACTGGAAAGAAAGACTCCATTACCAGTAATGATAATTATGGCTACTTCCACTTATGGCTGATTTTAAAAACACATGGTTTCTGCTTTAAAATATTGCATGATCTTTAGAACAGGCATGTGTATTTACTTGATGTCACTCTTATATTTTAATATAACTTCCTTAAAACCATTTTCCAATGTTAAAAATATTTTTAAAACACCAGTCACTTGCTGCTGTAACTACTTTTTAATATCATTTCCCAACCATGAACATATTCTTCTTTTTGTAAACCACCCTGGATTATTTATCTTTAATTGTTCCTTTAGCAGATGTCGAAGTAATTCCGGGAGTAGTGTAAACAACTCCCTGAAAGAAAAGGATTGCAGGCCCTCACGTACACCATGAACCAAGGACGGGGCTTGTCAGGGTTTTGATGATGGCAATTTTGTCCCGGGGAAAAATTTTCCTGCCTTTGTGTATGTGCAAAGTTCAATTACGAATTTCAAGAAGCATTTAATCTTTATCTATTGAAACCCCCAGCATGCAGCGCGCACAGGGTGAGCCTAGAAAGAAAACCACAGCCCCCTGTGGTGAGGAGAAAAAAGAAACAGCAGTTTAAGTGCTGGAAAGTTGAAAGGGAATGAACCTCTCTAGTGTGTGTGGTCGGGGGCAGAGCAGTTGCGCTGAGCTTTGGAATGGAGGCACAACATATGTGCCTCAGTTGGACAAAACGCTTCTCGAGTCAAATCAACTGCTAGGCCTGCATGTTGGTGCAAGGTGGAGGCCTAGATAATGAGGGACAGACTCCTCGAGAAGCAGCGAGTGGATAATGCTACATAAGTATGGAATTATATACCGCATTTTCACCATTCTGTTTAATGAGAGCCGCCACCGCAGCGAATCACTTGCCACACAGCCGAAATGGGCCATTAGCTATCAAGGGAAAATTGTCTTTGCCGCTTTCAGCAGATGGAGCAAATATTTTACAAAGCAATTTTACATACCAAAAACATTTGTGTGCCTTGGTAATGTTGGCTGTTTTACATTATGTTACCTTCTACAGCAGCATAATTTTCCATCTCATCGAAGGCAAAGTTGGCATTTTTGATTTTTAAATTCTCAATTAACAATTAAACATGGAGTATTAAAGCAGTCCTTAAACTTTAAGTAGGTGTGGGAAGTAGTTTATGACTTGCCAAAGACATTTTCATTTTTTCTTCATCCTCTCAGCATATTTTTGCACTCTAAAGAGGGACTATTTCTAATAATCTGGATGGAAAGGAATGAGTGGAAACTCCACTGCTGATTGCAGAATGAAAGTTACCAATGCACACAGTGGTCAGAGCATTTGCTGGCTGAAAACACCCATCATGGATTGTGGATACACAGTTTAGTTCACCCATTTGCATCAGTTTAAAATGTTTTAAGTTTCAAGTAACAGAAAACCCAACCCAAAATGGTCTTAAAAATAAAGAGAATTTATTATCTCAGGTAACTAAAAATCCAAACATTGGTCTGGCTTCAGACAAGGCTCAATGATGTCACCAAGGACCCAGTTACTTTCCACTTTCCTCTACACTGTGCTCCATTCTAAGGCTGGCCATCCTTAGGGTTACAAGATGGCTGCCAGTAGCTCCTGCAGTTCGTCCCTGCTCAAGGCGATAGGAAGAGAGAACATCTCATCTGGTAGCATTCTCAGAAGACCATAAAGCTGCTTTCTCAGAAGGCCCCAGGAAGTGCTTCCTAATATTTGATTGGTCTAATTGGGTCATGTGCCCGTCCTGAACCAATCACTGTAGCCAGGATGTGCTTTGCTCAACAGGACCAATCCTTGCCGCTGAGTTGGGGGGCAGCACTCTCAATCAACTCACATAGTTAGGCATGGGGAACGGATTGGTCCTGAAAGAAGTTTGGAATATTACCCTGAAAGAGGGGACATAGATGCTGGGCAGCCAGTGACAAAGGCCCATGCTACCATATTTTCATACATTTGACAGCACTGACTTAGCATCACCTGTGGATGATGGAATCCAGCCCAGACTGAGTACTTGTGCCTTGATGGCAGTTACCAACACAGATTCCACTGCACCATGGCACACTGGTAGCAATTGGGTTTGAATCCCAGTTTTGCTACTTTATGGCAGTGTGACATGAAGAGGGGATGACAATATCTACCTCAGAGATTGGCTGAGATAATAAATGTAAACCACCCTGCACATGCCTACCACATGGTGAGCTGTTAATCATTAAAAGCTTTTAGACTTTTAATAAAGCCTAAAAAGTGACTAAAATGTATCCTGTGCATAGGGAGGCAGCCCTTCTAAATTCACCCTCAAATGTGGAACCCCTCCCTTCTCAATCTGTGTACCACTAGCTGATTCAAATCCTGAGCACCTTTCATGGTGCTTCACACTTGACACTCTGAAGAGGCAGCAAGGCCAGTGGGGAGCACTCACTCAGGAGTCAGAGGCAGCCAGAGAGCACCTGCGGCCTCCCAGTGTGACTGGAGAAGCCCTCGTTCCCTCTTCTGTGACATGAGGCATTTGTCCTAGATAGTCCACATGGCTCATTTTAACACTGACAGTCTTGCTTACTTTTTCAGGTCATTGTCTTGCCCTTTTCACTCTCTAGGCCTCCATGTAGGGATGTCAGAAGCATCTAGAAAGCAGAACCATGTAGGCAGGTCCCTTGATTTTCTTTTGAACGCCATCAGTGTCTGATATGGGAGATTTGAGGTGATTAACCAAAAAGTTATTAATTCACCACTGCAGATTGGCACATGACCCAGTTACAACAATGTGTGTCTGTATGTGTGTATGTGTGTGTAATACACACACACAGAGAGAGGCACTCTTGGAATTTACTTGGTTGGGGAAGCTAACGCTAGAGTTTGAAGTAGCTTTAGTCATTGAGTGCAGTGGATAGTTTACTGGCTTCCCCTAAGATATCCTGAATCTCATTCATTCAGACATCTCTTCCTTCAAATTTACACTTTCTTGATAGAAAAAGAGAGAGCAAGAGGCAAGGTACATACTTGGTAGACAAGGATCTCTGGGGTGCATCAGCTAGGCTGGTGGAGCCCCATGCCTTCTGTAGATGTCTTGGAACCTTCCAAGGTCCTGACAATTGTTTATGCACTCTGAGAGGTAAATGTGAGCACTGGAAAAAGTGGAGGCAAGCCTGTGCAGTGGCAAAGATGGGGCTGAAGTTTCTTCTGATGGGAATTACCCTAGAGCTATCAGCCCCACAAAACTAGCAACTACTTGCATTCCCAGAGCCAGTGCAATCATGATGGAATGAAAATCTGGAATTCTGACTTTTTTCAAAAGTGTATTTTTTTTCTAGCACTTGTTTATTACCTACAAGGTATATATTTTTCTTTCCACACTCCCCAAGTCATTAGCTCTATATGATCTGTTCAAAATGGATAACAGACTCTCTGAAACACTGATGTGGTCGTCCATCGTCTGTCACCTTGGTGTTACTCAATTACTCAATGCAAAGCAAAAAAACTTCCTAACCACTCATTTCATAAAGTTTTTTGTTTGTTTGTTTGTTTGTTTTAGAGACAGTTTTGCCCTTGTTGCCCAGGCTGGAGTGCAATGATGTGATCTCAATTTACTGCAACCTCTGCCTCCCGGATTCAAGCAATTCTCCTGCCTCAGCCTCCCAAATAGCTGGGATTACAGGTGCCCACCACCATGCCCAGCTAATTTTTGTATTTTTGGTAGAGACAGGGTTTCACCATGCTAGTCAAGCTGGTCGTGAACTCCTGACCTCAAGTGATTCGCCCACCCAAAGTGCTGGGATTACAGGCATGAGCCACCATGCCCGGCCTCATTTCACAAGTTTTTAAGATAAAGATGTGCCCCTGTTGCTGGCTTATAACAGATACTCAATATATATACACTTTGGGAAAGTAGAAAAGGGAAGAAGAAGGCAAGCTAGAAATGGTTCCCCTAACTCTCTTATTTTCTGTCTTTAATCATTTGTTGAACATTACAACTCACTGAGTGATCTTACACAAGCCTCTTCAAAGTCCCTCAGCTTCCCATTTTAAAGCAAGAGGAATAACATGGTAGTGGCTATCACAGAGTGTTGCTGAAAGGACTGAATGAGATCATGAATGTGAACCTGTGACAAGAGAAAGTATTTTACAAATACTATTCTAATGATTCACATGAATTGGAGTGTCTGTTATGGAAGGGGTGTGTGTGTGTGTGTGTGTGTATGTGTACATAAGTTTGTTTTGAACAGAATAAACTTGAAGAGCTACAGATCTTCCCTTACCAGCATCTGCCCTTAAAGTTGTGGCATTATGTTTGAACTATGCAAAATGATAAAAACTAGAGAGCAGAAAGCCCCCCAAAAACTGAGAGCTTGCATCTGACGTCGATAGACCCTTTGTGGCCGTTGGGACCTTGTTGCTTCTTGGGAAAAGGGTGTTCTTAGCTTGTTAAACCACTGCTGCGATGGAGTCCTTTGCTCCTGGATTTGAACTCTCGCCTAACCCACCAGTTCACAAGAAGCTTCTGAGTACCAGCAGAAACCAGACTGTAAAGGGTTGTTTTGTTGGGGGGATAAAATAAAATGAAGCTTTCACCAAGAATGTCATTTTTCTGACCTTACTTGAATATATGAGCTGCAGGTCCTGCTGTATTTTTTTGGTTTGTTTTGTAGGGATGGGAAGACAATTTTCATTGGTGCTGAGGCCATTCTTAGTATAATCCTTGTTTTTCCCATCAGACACTTTCAAAATAAAGAAATAAATTAAACAGTTAATACCCCCTCTCCTCTTACCTCGCATTATTCCTCTGCATGCCTTTTTCTTAGAGAATGAATCATGGCCCCCAGCTGCCTCTGTGTGCCCCAGCATCCCTATTGAATGTCACCCCGCCAGTGCCTTCAGCTGTGTACCTCTCATGGTGGGACACGATTACTCCTCCAGATTCCAGCAGCTGACTTTCCTCTAGGAAATTTACCCCCTTACTGTGGCTTTGTGCACAGTGAAAACTCCAAGCATCAAAGCAGAATGGCTGGCTTTGTGAGCAGAGGCCTTGGCAGAAGCCTGGCACAGTGTCCAGATGCCACACACAAGCAGCAGGCTGATGAGTTACTTATTGGCCCTCACATAGTATGTTGCATCTGAGGTGACACTTCATAAATGCGACCTCATTTATCTTCCCGATGCCCTTCAGAGGCAGGGAATCCCATAAAGTCCGCCCAGGAAGAGTCTGTGGTTCTTAAGCAGCCTTCCCTCCAGCTGCTTCCTAAGCAGCAAGGAGGAGCCCATTGAGAGGTTTCACATTTTATCTTATTCTGTAACTTCAGCTTTAAGGACTACATCCTATGTTTATCAGCATTGTGACTCATTCTACAGACATTTAGTGTTCCCTGTGCTAGGGACTGGGAGACTGACCTCAAAGCCAATGCCCATGCCATTAAGCAGCCCGGAGAGAGCTGGAGAGCAGGGAGAAAGCCTTCTCTCCCAACTAGGGTGGGAGAGAAGGCTTCCTGGAGGAGATGTGGCTGGAACCACCTCAGGAAGGATGAGGAGGAGTCAGCAAGGGGAGGAAGAGGAAGAAGGAAGGCAGAGGAGGGCAGTTTAGGGGGAGACTGGGAGCTGGGCAGGAAAGTGAGGCCACATTAGGAGTCAGAGGCCATATCACAGAGGACCTTCCTCATCTGTTGTGTTGAGGAGTTTGGACTTGATCCTTAAGCTGAAGGACATCTTTCAAGATTTACGTGGCAGGGCTTTTATCTACTCCTTCACTGCCTTTTCTCCCTCTCTCCCCAACACCAAAAAAAAAAAAAAAAATTATATATTTATAAACACTTTTTGTCTAGTCCAGTTGCTTAAAATGCCTGACATTCTGTAATTTTTGCTGTATAGATGAGTGAACGAAATTCTCTTTGGACTGTCTTGGTATGAATGACCACATAGTGTGTAACTGGTAGATGATTTCACGTTCCCCAGCAGTAGGGCAGAAAAAGTCATTTAATCAAGGCAGAACAAAGAAATTCCCACTTTTCTGACAAAGGGCCTGGGCTGTGAGACTTCCTTTCCTTGCCATTCCATTTTCCAGAGAAGAGTGGGATTCTAACGCTGTGTTTCATTGTCCCAGCTTTGGGGCACTTCATGAATCAGAGATAAAATGGAATGGTTTTAACTAAAACAAGTGTAAAACAAAAGAAAGATGGATTTTGGGGACTGTTCAGAGAAAGAACAAAGGAGTCCAAGTTGCTGGAGCTGTGCATTTCGCATGCTTGTTTATAATTTAAATGCAGGGCTTTGGGGCGATCAGGTAATTCACAGTAAAGATCAGAGAAAATGTGCACAGTGTATAGGATATGAAGAGGGAAAAGGCCCATTGCTTTGACAGCAGTTTCCTTGCTTCTGCATCACAAGACAGAGCTCTCTGCATGAGTGCTTCCCCAGCCCTTCTTAACAGACCTCCTCCTACTCTGCAGGGAGTCGTCCTGAGCTGAGTGTGAGCCAGGGCACTCTCTGCCTTTCAGGGAGGTTCTGTTTTGTATGTCAAGCACTTACTAAGCTAACTAATGAAACCCTCCCACCAAGATTTTCTGGATATTTCGGAAGTTATTCAGATTTTTTGAACCTGCTGAGAGCATAGTGTCAGATGTTTAGTCTTCTACTGTGGTTTGTCAGTGGGCACTGGACCTAGAATCAACCAGCTGTTCCAAGGAGTTGGGGCAGGCAGTGCATAGAGGACAATCACTTTTTAATGGTAGGGAAATTGGAAATAAGTGTGTGTGATTTCTGATATTCCAATCCCACACCCAAAGCTGATCCCTCCAAATTACTGCACCATCACTCAGATTCAGAAGTTCCCCCGCAACCTAAAGTAAATCTGAGTTTCTCTTGTCAGTGCTCCTTATTTTGAATATGAATAGTGTCTGTCATGTGAGTTTTGGGCCAGTACCCTGCCTCACTTCTGGCAGAAATAATATCTGAAGAGGTGGCTTTTATTTGAAAAAGTTTAGATAGTCTAAGAGGAAGAGTATTGCAACTTAGGACATCTAAAAAAAATTGTCCTGGCAAACCAAGGCTTTTTATATCAAAAGCCAGACTTTTTATTCATTAGAGGATTCCTTACTGATTTCATTTTGACAGGAGGCTCTTTAGTCTTTGGGTTGTTTTACAGATGGTATGGGGCCAGCCTCACATCCAGGCAGATGAGACTGTGACCTAGGGGGGATTTCAGGCAAACTGAGGCTAGCTCCAATACTCCTTCCCACCTAACTCTTCCAACCCATCCCTACCTAAAATCCCACCTTTACAGCTTCAGCCGTAGTTTAAGGCTTTGATGATGAAGTTGTAGGATGCAGACATCCACCAACAAGGGGAAAATGGCACAGATTAAAGAGATGGAAGATGACTGGACACTGTAGCTCATAGCTGTAATCCCAGCACTTTAGGAGGCTGAGGGAGAAGGACTGCTTGAGACCAGGAGTTTGATACCAGCCTGGACAACACAGACTCATCTCTACAAATATATTTTTTAATTAGCCATGCATGGTGGTATGTACACGTAGTCCCAGCCAATTGGGAGGCCAAGGCAGGAGGATCATTTGAGCCCAAGAGACTGAGGCTGCAGTGAGCTATGATCATACTACTGTACTCTAGCCTGGGTGACAGAGCAAGGCCCTGTCTCAAAAAATTTAAAAGAAAAATTAAAAATATATATGGAGGTGGCTGGGTGCGGTGGCTCACGCCTATAATCCCAACACTTTGGGAGGCTGAGGTGGGTGGATCACCTGAGGTCAGGAGTTCGAGATCAGTATGACCAACATGGTGAAACCCCGTCTACTAAAAATACAAAATTAGGCTGGGCGCGATGGCTCACGCCTGTAATCCCAGCACTTTGGGAGGCCGAGGCAGGCGGATCACCTGAGGTCGGGAGTTTGAGACCAGCCTGACCAGCATGGAGAAACCCCGTCTCTACTAAAAATACAAAATTAGCTGGGCATGGTGGTGCATGCCTGTAATCCCAGCTACCGGGGAGGCTGAGACGGGAGAATCACTTGAACCCGGGAGGCGGAGGTTGCGGTAAGCCAAGATTGTGCCATTGCACTCCAGCCTGGGCAACAAGAGTGAAACTCCGTCTCAAAAAAAAAAAAAAGAAAAAACAAAAACAAAAAAAAAAACAATTAACTCCACATTTTATATAAAAGGAAACTGAGGCCCAGAGTGAGAAAAAATATTGCCCAAGGACACTCTGCTGGTCAGGCTGCCAGCTGCAGTGGGTCTGAAACTTGGCTTCCTGATGCCCAGAGAGAAGGGTGCCTTTCAGAGACAACAGGAACAATGAAGAGATTTTAGGGAGGCCAAATCACTTTTGAAATATGAAAACTGAAATGGCTGAAAAAAGAGAGAACATTTTCAAAATGGCTTTCTGACTCTGGGTAAACAGTAACCACATTTTTTTTGCCTGTTGGAGGCCTGGTTTTTAATCACTCCACAAGCAGTTTTCATTTCTGTAGTAAAATTGCTTGTGGTTCTATTTAATTTGTTTCTGCAGGAGCCAGCTTTGGTGAAGATCTCCGAGGAGCTGGCGGGCATTTTAGCACAGCACGCACAGCCAGTCAATGAGAAACGGTTCCCGACGTGGAGGAAATTCCTCCAAACGTTTCTCAGTCAAGGTAAATAAGACTGTAAAGTTTCTATTGAAGATTAGTCTATACAACCTTGGATTCTAGTTTTGGGTCAACTGGGGCCAATTTCAATACTTTGCATCTCCTGTGTTGGTTTAGAAAAGTGCTCCTATGGTTTTCTTTTTCAAATGTTGCCTAAATATTTATGTTACACCCAGCCTCTTAAGTAAATAGGAACCTAGCATGCCAAGCATGGCATGGGAAGCTCAAGATTCTGGGCCTGTTTTTACACCACAAACTTCTCCTGAGAAGTGGGCTTTGGAATCAGATTACCTGGGTCTGGACCCCATCCATGACTTTGAGCAAGATTCTTAAACCCACCAAGGCCTGGTTTCCTCACTTATTTACCTTACAGGGTCATTGGGTGGATTCAATGAAATACAGATATGAAAGTTTCTACCACAGAACCTTACATAAAATCGTCTTTAATAAGTGTTAGTTTCTCCTCCTGTTTTCTAAGAGAGCAGAAATGGTCTCACTTCCAGTTCTGAATATAGCATTTCCAAACAAGAGTTTGCTGGAGTCCAGGAACAAAGCGAGCCTCCATTCCTTTCATCCTCCTCCTCCTACTTCATCCTCATTTCCTAACAACATTGGGTGGTTGAGGGAATGAATGAGTGAATGATGCCTGTCTAACATCTCAGAGGTCCCTGTGAGGGTGCTACACAGAGGCACACCCATGCAACGGCCCTCACTCTCTAGGAGGTTGCAGTGCAAGACATATTATATGCTTACCCACATGCACAAGAAGAGAGGGTTAGTATAGCAGGCCACAGAAGGCATCTTCCCACTGCTATCAAGTGATAATACTAATCTCAGCAATAATCAATTATGATAAGATAATATTGGCCGGGCGCGGTGGCTCAAGCCTGTAATCCCAGCACTTTGGGAGGCCGAGAC
>NW_012115043.1:3713475-3721272 GCF_000951035.1 Colobus angolensis palliatus | reverse complement strand
CCTGTAATTCCAGCTACTTGGGAGGCTGAGGCAGGAGAATGGCAGGAACCCGGGAGGCGGAGCTTGCAGTGAGCTGAGATCCAGCCACTGCCCTCCAGCCTCGGCGACAGAGCGAGACTCCGTCTCAAAAAAAAAAAAAAAAGATAATATCATGTCAGATGATAACAGCAGCAGCAATAGCCCAGTGATGATAATAGCACAGTGATGATAAAACAGTGAGCTTAGACAGTGCTTATTGTGGGCCAGGCACTCTTCTAAGTATATCTATGTTAACTTATTGAAGCTTCCTAACCATCCTATGAGGTGGGCACCATTATCACCCTCATTTTATAGAGGTGGAAAGCTGAAGTACAAAAGATTAACCCCAAGTCACTCTGCTAACACATAGAAGAGCCCATAAAAAGCGACCTCTGTGCTGCTTTAGGAGTCTTGAACAGAGCCAGTGGTTACATTTATCAGGGCATATCATAGCTCAATGTATGAGAGTGTATGAAAGGACAGATCTGTTGGTTGTTGGAATATACTGGCTGGGCAGGGTGTATTGGGCACCCTGGTAATGAATTATTTAAGCAAGGGGTTGAATGGTAGCCATCTAACAAGATTGCTGAAAAGAGATTCTTTGCAGGGGACAGTTGTGCTAGACAACTTCCAATGTCCTTTCAACGCTAAAATTTTGTGATTCTATAAATTTCCACATATACCCACTGACAGACAAGTCAAAGTAAGGAAAGTCAACCCCATGCATAAATGGAAGAAAATCAAGTGGCTACCACACACACACACACACACACACACGATCGATAATAAGGTGTTTTTTCTTTTTTCTTTCTTTCTTTTTTTTTTTTTGAGATGGAGTTTCACTCTTGTTGCCCAGACTGGGATGCAGTGGCATGATCTTGGCCCACTGCAACCTCCGCCTCCCAGGTTCAAGCGATTCTCCTATCTCAGCCTCCTGAGTAGCTGAGATTACAGGTGCATGCCACCATGCCCGACTCATTTTTGTATTTTTAGTAGAGACAGGGTTTCACCATGTTGGCCAGGCTGGTCTCGAACTCCTGACCTCAGATAATCTACGCGCCTCGGCCTCCCAAAGTGCTGGGATTACAGGCGTGAACCACTGCACCCAGCCTAATGAGGTGAGTTTTTTTTGTTTTGTTTTTGTTTTTAAGTTATGGGGGGAAGACCATGATGATCTCCAGGCCCGTCCGGGTCAGGGTGTTAGGAAATTTCCGGATCTTCAAGCATCTGCCTGCAAAAGCCTCCCTCTAAACTATTTCTTTTCACGTGAGCTTTGTAGATGAGAAAGGCTTTCCCAGCAACTATCTCATCTGAGCTGTATAACCACAGGCTAAGGTTTCACCTCTACCTCCTGTTCATCTTTATCGTGCTTTCTCAGCCATGCTTATTTATGGAGAGCAGTACAAGCTTGATTAAGTTAATTTTCTTCATGAAGAGGCTGAAGCTCGGAGATAGGAGGGGACTTGTGCAAAATCACACAACAAATAAGTGGTAAATGGAACACAAAGTTAGATCCTTCAATTTTAGCACATTTAAAAACCTAGTTCTTGAAAGTCATGTGTTTTCAAAGCTTCTGCCTTTCTGTCAACCCAGTGCATACAGCAGGCCCTGTATCAGTGGTCCCCGACTGAGCCAGGGTGTCTCCCAGGTTTCCTGACTCTAAGGTCACCATCTCCCTCCCTCCAGCTTCCACCATTGCCTGTTTCATTCCATTTATGTTCTCTCCGGTGTGCTTATGGCCACAAAATGTGCTAGGGATTTGATTTCTAAATTGTCATAGGATTATGTCAAAAGCAATACTTTTTCATTTTCATTTTTATTTTTTGAGATAGGGTCTCACTCTGTCACCCAGACTGGAATGCAGTGGCACAATTATAGCTCACTGCAGCCTCGACCTCCCATCTCTCAGGCAATACTCCCATCTCAGCCGTCTGAGTAGCTGGGACTACAGGTGCACACCACCATGCCCAGCTAATTTATTGTCTACAATTTACAATTTTTTTGTAGAGACAGGGTCTCACTTTGTGGCAATACCTTTTTCAGAAGAGGAATTAATTGCTCTGAGTGGAAGAAAATAACAGTGAAAAGGTTATGGTCATGATGCTGAGAAGATAGTACAAATAAGCTACTTTGAAATAAAATACCCAAGTAATCTTGTAACTTGTGAATGATAGTGTGTTTCCACTGAAGCACTATCTTTCAAAGCATAGGTGACAGCTAAAGCCACAAAGTTAACTAAAGCACAGAGACTCATTAGGTTTTTTACTTTTGTACATTTTTGTCATTGTTGTTTTGCTGCATTTACCTTGCTAAATCCCAGCAACTGGTGTTTAGGAATAGCACACACGACTAGGCCTCATTTGAAGAAAAGAATGTCTCAAACCAAATAGAAAAATTAGGGTTTGAGTATGTACCCTCCAAAATCGGTTTTCCTTTTGAAACTTGGTGTTTGTTAGGACTACCTCTGACCAAATTTATAGACATTTAAGGAAAGTGCTTTTTGGATGAAGTAACAGATGACTGCATTTGAAAACTGCTCGTTTTTTTATTTGTATGCTGTTGGCTTACACCTATAGGCAGAGGTCACACTTCTCCCAGCCCCCAGAAAATTTGTAAAATACAGGCCAAGTTTCTTTTAGTGCTGTCAGGTTCTAGATGGCACCCTATCTATGGAACACTGTGTTGTTTTTACTTTTAAATTATCTAACTCTTTACAAATAATATCTTAAATTTTTTCTCTACAAAGAGGACATAGACAGTAAGATTTGTAAGTTGGGCCTACAAACAGAAGATTGGGGCTATGTAGTTTTTGTGGACACCACTGAGGTAGGCCACAAATTAGCCAGAAAAATGTTGTTGCAGTGCTTGAACATCAGACTTGCCTCTGTGATTTTTGGCATTCAAAGCAAAAGGTAAAATGTAATAAGTTATAAAGCTCTCATTATCAGGAGAGAGAGCACATGCGTTCTTCAAACACGGCAATATCTCTTGGTTCTATATTTTTAAAAACGTTTTATAACTGACTTTATATAGAAGTCCTTTGGCTGACATGATGGTGAATGTTCTCTCTGCCTGCAAAAAGCCCAAACCTGTCAAACCTTCAAAAAGTAGTGAAATTTACGCAAAAGAGCACACTGGTCATCAAGATGCCAACTGCGGACGATGGGCAGTTAATTCCCCATGAGGGATTTGATCATAATTCTTGGGTTCACTGTTTATGAGTGGGCATAGACCCAGCGATTCTCACAGTGTCTTCAAATTATAATCAGAATCAAAACTACCATTCACTGAGCCCTACAATATACCAAGCATTGGGCTAAATACTATAGATAGATACAGTATCTCTAAGATTCACAACAATCTAAAGAGGTAGGCTTTATTATGCCCATATTACAGATAAAGAAAAATAAGTTCAGAGAATGTAAGCTACTTGCCCAAAGTCTCTCAAGACATGGTAGATGCAGAATCTGAGCCCAAGTCAAACAAAATGAATGTGTCCTTTCACCTGCTCCATGTTTTTCCCACCAGGGGGTGTGATCGAGGCATTCCCACCTGCAGAGAGCATCACCAACCTGACAGTGGACATGCTGATAGAGCCCAACGGGAAAATCAGTGTGCTGTCAACAGGGGACCAGCTTCATGCCGACAGCCCCTTCATCTCCTCTGGTACCACCGTGCCTCAGAGCTCAGTGGATCCCCAAGTTCTCACTTATTTGTGCCTCCAAATTGGAAAAGCCTGCAGAATGAGAGATGTGGTTGGTTACTTTTCTATAGATCTGGTGACTTTTATTGATCCAAGCACCTTGGAACAGCAGGTAAGTTGAATGGATGCCACTCGAAATGCTAAAATATGTCATGACTCTGCACCTTACACACCAGTGCAACAGGGAATATGAAGGCTCTTCTAAAATGCACTGACTCTCTGATGAACTCGCTCTAAATTCAACACCTGCATGGTCCCGGCAAATCCAAGTGAGACCAGGCTTTATGTCCGGAAATACAGGGCCAGGGTTGTCTCGTTCAGGTACAGTTGGAGTTAAAGAGTGACTGAGGCCAGGCGCAGTGGCTTAACACCTGTAATCCCAGCACTTTGGGAGGCCGAGGTGGGCAGATCCCTTGAGCTCAGAAGTTCGAGAGCAGCGTAGGCAACAGTGAGAAACCCTGTCTCTACTAAAGATACAAAAATTAGCTGGGCCTGGTGGTATGCACCTGTAATTCCAGCTACTTGGGAGGCTGAGGCAGGAGAATCACTTGAACCCGGGAGGCAGAGGTTGCAATGAGCCGAGATCACGCTACTACATTCCAGCCTGGGTGACAGAGTGAAACTCCATCTCAAAAAAAAAAAAAAAAAAAAGAATGACTGAAGCATCCCTCACAGTTCACAGCTCTGTTGATTAGGCCCTCAATTCTGTCCATTAGTGTTATGCCTATGTATCATGAAACTATTTTATGCCATCCAGGGAGAGGAACCTGTCTAGAGCCTGTTTTAAATAGAAAATCAATCACTAGATAGGAGTTAAGAGTTCACATTTCTGTTCCTTTTCTTATCAGTAGTTCACCCACAACTTAGATTGTCTCATTTTTTTCTTTTTTTCTTTAAAAAACATATTGAGAGATATTTCAGAAATATAAACAATAATATAATCAGTATCACATGCCCCTGCTCAGTTTAAGAAACAAAAGTGGTGTCAATGCCACCTGCTGCCCTGTGTGCTCCTTACCAAACACATGGCTCTCCTCCTAGAGGCCAGGAGGAAGCTACTGTCTTATACCTGGGGTTTTGATTCCCTTTCATATCTCTACGCTTTCACCACACATGGATACACCCGAAAATAATGTAGAGTTTTATTTTGCATGTTTTTAAGCATTTTGTAGATCATAACATTCTATCTATTATTATTTTACTTTACGCTTTTATTTAATATTCCATTTGTGAGATTCTTCATGTGCATAGGTATGGTGCTGAGATATAATATTCAGGAAAAATCATCTTTAACCTTTTCCACTTTGCTTTTCCCACCTAAAAGTATAATGTTCAAGTTCACTACTATTTCACAGGACTCGTGTTTTAAAATGACCAGTGGCTCCTCTCTTAGTGCTGCGTGTCCAGATCTCTGTCTAAAGGGCGAAATGACTTCCTGGCCTCCCTCTCTTGATATCCTCTGGTCATCCACATTGTACATATACTTTAGTTGTTTTAGGATCATTATTCTCAGTTTTACAGTTCTCCATTTCAGCCAGATGATGGTTTCAAAGTGAGAGTTTATGTTTTTTGGCAGATTTCAGCTTGTTCAATAATCATTTTCCATTTGCCTTCCTGGGCCCTCCATTGGTTTTACATTCTGTTCTCAGGCCTGTACATTGACAGGGAAAAGGACAAACTGAAGGTCATTCGGAACTCTCCCTGTGGTGGAGGCAGGACAGAAACAACGCTCCTGGGGGAAATCTGGATGGCAGGGATGCAGGGGAAGGAGAGCCAGGGGAGGCTGCCCTCCCCAAATATTTGTCGTAAGAAAGAAAGATTGGCTGGGTATGATGGCTCATGCCTGTAATCCCAGCACTTTGGGAGGCCGAGGCAGGCAGATCACTTGACCCCAGGAGTTCAGGACCAGCCTGAGCAACATAATGGGACCCCATGTCTAGAAAAAATACAAAAAATTAGCCAGGCATAGTGGCAGGTACCTGTAGTTCCAGCTATTCAGAAAGCTGAGTGGGGCAGATCACTTGACCCCAGGAGTTCAGGACCAGCCTGAGCAACATAATGGGACCCCATGTCTAGAAAAAATACAAAAAATTAGCCAGGCATACTGGCAGGTACCTGTAGTTCCAGCTATTCAGAAAGCTGAGTGGGAGGATCACGTGATCCCAGTTCACTGTAGTCTCAACCTCCCACGTCCACTGCAGTGAGCCAGGATTGCATCACCACACTCCAGTCTGGGTGACAGAGTAGGAACCCTGTCTCAAAAAAAAAAAAGAAAAAAAGGCTGGGCACGGTAGCTCATGCCTATAATACCAGCACTTTGGGAGACCCAGGCGGGTGGATTGCTTGAGGTCATGCCACTGCACTCCAGCCTGGGTGGCAAAGCGAGATTTCATCTCAAAAACAAACAAACAAACAAAAAAATCAAAAAGAAAAGAAAAAAGAAGGAGAGTGAGAAAGAGAAAGCTAAAACTGTGGTCCCTGGGACAATAGGAAGGATGGAACTATGGGGACAGTTGACTTGTGGCTTTTATTTATTTGAATTTGGTATAAGGAAACTTGCACACAGCAGTCAAAAGGATCTTCTCCAAACACGATGCTGGTCCTTCCTTGGGCTCACCACCCTTCTGGGCTTCTGGCTGAGAGGTCCCACCCTTCACTTGGCTGGTTCCATGTACCTGGCCAGTCTTGTCTCACCCTACCTTGCCCTCTGTTTTGGTCTGGTCCATCCACACACCCTGTCTCATTCCCTCTTACTCATGATATTCCCTCTACCACAGGGCCTTTACACATGCTACTCCTCCACCTTAAATGCTCTTGCCTTTTCTTTTGACCTAGTTAGCCTTTTCCAGCCATCACATTTCAGCTCAAGCCACATTCATTGGAGCCCTTCCTGACCTTCCTGACAAAGTCAAATTCCCCTTTTTTAGGTTTTCATATCATTGTGTAGTTGTGTATGAGCATTCCTCATACCACTTATCTCAGTTACAACTTTAAACTTATTTACATGACTATCTGATTAATATTTTTCCTCCTCCTGTCAATTGTAAGCTCTTTTAAGCGACATGCTGTGTTTCTTTTTGCTCCCCCACTGTATTCTCAGCACTTACTTCTGTCCTGGCACAAAGTAGGTATTCAGTAAATATTTGTTGAATGAATGAATGAACAATGGAGGTGTTCTAGCAAATGCCAGATGGTGTTGTTAAGGCTTTTGAAGAAGGAACTCAGACATTCATTGGATGAATGGGATAGATAGATACTAGATTCTCTGATTGTATCATACTATGAATTCTCCTTGTCCCTTCCCATAAATACTTCAGTATATGATCATTTGTGTTACAGTTATCAACAGAATATTGGAAGAAGTTCTCAGTGACCACACCACAGGGTGTTTCTACATTAGCAAGAGAAGTATGTTTGTTCTCTGCATATAATAAATTATTTACAAATCACTGGCATATTTTCTAGCCATTTTGCAAGTGGTACCACTTCAGAAAACACCTTAATTTTTTTTCTAATTGACATGCCTTGTGATGCCAGTGAAGCAACTGGCAGGCATATTATCAACCCTCATTTATTGTCAGTCTAACAGGTTAAAAAATTTTTGTTTTATTCAGAATTTCTTCGATTATTAGTGAAGATCCACACGTCTTCATATGTTTGTTTGCCCATTTATGTATCTTTTCTTAATTGCCTAATCATATGTTTTGCCCCATTTAAATTGGACTATAATACAAATGTTGATTTGTTGGAGCTCTTTGTATATTGGAAACTCATTCTTTGACTATTATGCATCTTGTAAATACCTTCTCTCAGATTGTCATTTGTGGCTTACCTGTCTCTCTTTTTATTTTTGGCCATGTTTCTGCACCATAAAAATTACTATTTCTGGCCAGGCTGTGGCTCACGCCATATTGGTGAAACCCCATCTCTACTAAAAATACAAAAATTAGCTGGGCATGGTGGCACGTACCTGTAGTCCCAGCTGCCCGGGAGGCTGAGGCAGGAGAATTGCTTGAACCCCGGAGGTGGAGGTTGCAGTGAGCCAAGATCACACCACTGCACTCCAACCTGGGTGA
>NW_012115043.1:3705352-3706700 GCF_000951035.1 Colobus angolensis palliatus | reverse complement strand
GTTCGAGACCAGCCTGACCAACATGGTGAAACCCCATCTCTACTAAAAATACAAAAATTACCCGGGCGTGGTGGCACGTGCCTGTAATCCCAGCTACTTAGAAGGCTGAGGCAGGATAATCTCTCGAACCTGGGAGGCGGAGGTTGCAGTGAGCTGAGATTGCGCCACTGAACTCCAGCCTGGATGACACAGCAAGACTTCGTCTCAAAAAAAAAAAAAAAAGAAAGAAATTTCTGGCAATCTACTGCAAGAAACAATGTTCTTCTCTACCTCTCATTTATGCCTGTAGGTCTGTATATATTTATGTCAGTATGAACTCATGGGTTTCTATTTTATTTAGTGGGTTGTATTTTGATACTTTCATTGTTTTGATGATCAGTTGTTCCAGATTTGGCCAGTGGGAGACCCTTCAGGGTGTGTCTTGTGTCCTTTTGACATGTCCTCATCATTCTTTTAGCATGTCTTATTTTCTGACACAATAAGATGTTCCAGGCTCATTTTCTGTTTTCCTTGCCCTGGACCTAGGATCGACTCAGAAGCCCTGTAACATCTGGGCTCTTAGTGCTGCCATTGCTACTGGAGTGTCACTCCTTCTGACACCTCTCAGTGGACAGAGCTAGCAAGTACATGTATTATGTATGTACAATACATACAATTATACACACATATATGCATATAAACACACATATGTACCTATACATACATATATGCACCTATACATACATATATGCATCTATAACTATTTCTGTATCAGTGTTTATATTATAAAACCATGAGTTCCTGCCAGCATCTCCAGTTTCAATCCAGCACCTCAAGGTTCTTTCTAGAATTCTTTTCCACACTTAAAAGTAAATACCTTGATGGATATCCTGCTTATTCTGATTTGGGGTATAATTACAGTGTATCTACATTGTATACATGTATCAAAATAAATACTACACCATGCACACAATAAATATTCAGTGGTTTAAGCTGGGCGTGGTGGCTCATGACTGTAATCCCAGCACTTTGGGAGGCCAAGGCAGTTGGATTACCTGAGGTCAGGAGTTCGAGACCAGCCTGACCAACATGGTGAAACCCTGTCTCTACTAAACATACAAAAATTAGCTGGGCATGGTGGTACATGCCTGTAATCCCAGCTACTCAGGAGGCTGAGGCAGGAGAATCACTTAAACCCAGGTGGTGGAGGTTGCAGTGAACTGAGACCGTGCCACTACACTCCAGCCTGGCTGACACGAGCAAAACAAAAAAACAAAAAAAAAAAGTGTAGGCAAAACCACCCACTGAAAATCACTGCAATAGTCTGTAACGCACAAGTGGCTCCTGTACAGATTCATATGCAGGCACG
>NW_012115043.1:3691390-3705302 GCF_000951035.1 Colobus angolensis palliatus | reverse complement strand
AGAGAGAGAAAGAGCCAGGGGGATCATAGAAAGAGAAGGATTTGAAGATGCTGTGCTGCTGGCCTTGAAAACAGAGGAAGGGACCATGAACCAATGGCACGAGCCAATGAAGGCACACAGCCTCTAGAAGCCAGAAAAGGCAAGGAAACAGATTCTCCTCTAGAGTCTCCAGGAGGAACAAAGCCCTGCCCACATCTTGATTTTTAGCCCAGTAAGACTTCTGACCCACAGAACTGTAAAATAATAAATCTGTGTTGTTTTAAGCCAGTAAGTTTGTGGCAATTTGTTGCAGCAGCAACAGGATACTAATATAGAGGGTGGTTGCTATTTTGTTCTTTGTGTTTTCTGCAAAAGTAAACATGTATTATAGTGCAGGCTCAGTGGCTCATGTGTGTAAACCCAGCACTTTGGGAGGCTGAGATGGGAGGATCACTTGAGTTCAGGAGTTTGAGATCAGCATAGGCAACATAGCAAAACCCCTGTCTCTACAAAAAAAAATTTTAAATTAGCTCAGCATGATGGTATGCACCTATAGTCCCAGCTACTCAGGAGGCTGAGGTAGGAGGATCATTTGAGCCTGGGAGATTGAGGCTGCAGTAAGCCATGATCATGCGACTGCACTCCAGCTTGAACAACAGAACGAGACCCTGTCTCAAAAAAAAAAAAGTAAATGTATTATATTTCTAACCAGAAAAAAATGCATGAAAAACAATAATAAAAATTTGTATAGAATGATATTGTTTGCAAAGCACTTTCACATACATGATCTTACTCACATACACACAGCTCTTACAGTAGACACGGGAAGCAGAAAACTGAGGTGACTGCATCCATTTCAAATTCATGCCCACTGGCCCCAGCTGGGCGCCATAATTTACCATACTGACACGGGAGGGGCTAAGGGAACTGGGGGCCAAGGCAAAATAGGTAAAATGACAGCAATGCCTCAAGGACAGTCCCACGATTGTGAATCAATTCCAGATAAGAAAGTGGAGAATCCTTTCTAGACTTAAGGAGATGAGAATAAGGTTCTAGCAGAATAGAAGAACAGTTTTAGAAATGTAGGACTTAAATACTGGAAGCATCAAGTAGAACACGGGGTCATTTTGTAATCAAGAGAGAAGGGGCCGATTCCTGGGAAATAGAAAGGGTGGAGCATGGTCTAAGACTACTCCTGCCAGTGGATTTAGGTCCAGGGTTTTGGTACCCTAGAAATGGGGAAATTCCAGGCCTTCAGAGATGGCTTGCAGAGCCATCTCTGTATTGTATTCAGAGCACTTCAGAATACACAGAGCTACAAGGCAACCATGTTGGAGATCCGGCCTTCTCACGTAAGGATGATATTATGTAAAGGGATCCAAGCAGTAAACAAATAGCAGCAAAAGCTATTTCCAAATCCTGATGGGTCCTGGAGCCAGGACCAATGATAAACAGTATCTAGTAGTAAGGGAGGAGACCACCCCTCATATTGTCTTATGCCCAATTTCTGCCTCCAAAGAAAGAAAAAGTCAAAATTAAAAGGCAGAAATGAAATCCACAAGCAGACAGCCCAGCACCACATCCTAGGCCTGGTAGTTAAAGATCGACCCCTGACCTAATCGGTTATGTTATCTATGGATTACAGACCTTGTATAGAAAAGCACTGTGAAAATCCCTGTCCTGTTTGTTCTGATCTAATTACCGGTGCATGCAGCCTCCAGTCACATACCCCCTGCTTGCTCAATCCATCATGACCCTCTCACACACCCTTAGAGTTGTGAGCCCTTAAAAGGGATGGAAATTGCTCACTCGGGGAGCTTGGCTCTTGAGACAGGAGTCTTGCCCATAACCCTGGCCGAATAAACCCCTTCCTTCTTTAACTTGGTGTCTGAGGATTTTGTCTGTGGCTCGTCCTGCTACAGTAGGTTCTAGGAGGAACGTGAAGTACCTACTAAAGGCTTTAAGCTGAGGAGGATGACATGTTCATTGAACAAACACCTTCGGAGGACCTACTCTGGCTTCCTTTTAGGTGCTATGGAAATAAACAAGACATCTTCCGTATCATGACAAAGCTTATGTCATATCCATCATCCCATTTTATTTGCTATACATGCACACAATTGTTTTATACGTGTATTGATTCATAGGTATAAATATTGTCTCCATGAGATTTTTTTAATCCTTTAGAAAATGTACTAGGCCTTTAATTTTTTTTTCCTCTTCATGATGTCTAACACAGTGATGGTCATATTTGGCCAGCCACCTGATTGTTATTTGTTGATTTATGGACTTTCAGAACTTCTAGATGATCCAGATCTTTTGCAGTTAATTACTCACTTTGGGGAAACTCTAAACAAAACAAGTGTTTATTGAGCATCTATTATGTATAAGCCCTTATGCTAGGTGCTGGAGAAGCTACAAAGATGCAAAAGACATGGAAGTGCCTGCCCTTAGGGAGTTCACATTCTAGTTGGGAAGATAGGCTTGAAAAATGAGTAGCAAGGAAAGGCTTAAGTGACAACTACGTAGAACAATAGAAGAGACATCACAAAGGTAATGTCAGTTTAACGGCCAAATGATTTTTCTGCCTGCATTCAGACAAGAGAAAGATCCCTTCTGTTGGGAGCAATCAAGAAAGGTTTTACAGAGAAGGTGGGATTTGAGCCAAAAGATAATTAGGATATGAGGAGGGTACGAAAGAGTGTATTCCAAGTGAGAAACAGGCTCACTCGGTGGGAAAAAGGGGTAGGAAAAAGCACAGAACATATATGGATAAAAATGATGATCTAAGTCTTACAAATATCATGTTGGATTCACCTCATATAAATATACATTTATATAGCAGTTCTCCCATTCCTGTTCCTCATATAAAAGTCTCTAAAAAATAGATTGGCAAAGATGCTCTATATGAAAATTCCCAAATTAAAAAATTCTTTCAGAACAAGATCGTGTCCTACATTTGCAGGGACATGGACGTAGCTGGAGGTCATTATCCTTAGTAAACTAACGCAGGAACAGACAACCAAATACCACATGTTCCCACATATAAGTGGGAGCTAAATGATGAGAATATAGGGACACATAGAGGGGAACACCACGCACTGAGGCCTATCAAAGGGTGGAGGCTGGGAGGAGGGAGAGGATCAGGAAAAATACTGGGTACTAGGCTTAATACCTGGGTGATGCAATAATCTGTACAACAAACCCTCATGACACAAGTTTACCTATGTAACAAACATGCACATGTACCCTGAACTTAAAAGTTAAAAAAAAAAAAACACACATATTGTTCTTTATATTTCACAGGAAATTGAATATATATAAGGTTCACTAATTATCATAGAATTCAGTTGAACATCTCCTACCGATATCAATAGTTTTTTAGATTGTAGCCTCTTGTTTCTTGAGGAGAAGGGTGATCTGGCTTTTACCAAATAAAAGCTTCAGGTGATGGAAAAAGGAAAAAAAGTTCTTTTAGCCTGGGCAACATATCAAGACCCATCTCTAAAATTAAAAATAAAAAATTAGCTGAGCATGCTGGCACACATCTGTTATCCTACCTACATGGGGGGCTGAGGCAGGAGTTGGAGGCTGCAATGAGCTAGGATCACACCACTGCACTCCAACCTGGATGACAGAGCAAGACCCTGTCTCAAAAATAAATTAATTAATTCTTATTTTAGATAACTGTGAACTTTGAAACAATAATCTTTATTATGAGCATTGAAAGGTATTACTTTTTTTAAAAAGGAAATGAAAGAAAATCCAATCTTTAAGAAGAATTGATATGAAAAACAGCTACTGGAGAATAGTAATGGCCCTTCCAAAACGTAAGGTTAGCTACAGAAAGGAAACAAGACTTGTCACAAAGTACAAATTGTGAGGAAGGACGAAAATGGAGGCCTTGATATATGCCAGAGTATATCCCAGAAACTAGGAAAATGATTTTTGAAGAGTTTCTAAATACAGAATATCAGCCTAGAATAAAAAAAAAAAAATCTGAAAATATTTTCATTGCAATGGCAATGGGTTCTGGCCCCAGTCTTTCCACTAACTAGTGTGATACTGTAGACAATTCACTTGACCTCTGGGAGCCTTGTTTTTTTGTTATCAACTGGTAAATTCCTGCCCTCATCCTCCTAGTATGTTCTGATCGGCTGAGCAGATACAAGGTGCTGTTCTTATTAAATCAAATGGCATAACCACATGTAAAACTGTCACAGGAGCCCTCAGCAGGTTCTCAAACTGTGAGTCGAATCAGAATTGAATTAGCATTATTTTTAAAAGTCACTGAGCATTATCATCATCTCAAAGTGATATATAAGCATCAAAAATGAATACATTTATTTCAGAGAATGGAAAAACCAAAGTCTACAGAAATATCGTAATTCCTTCTTGTTCACTGCTGTATACCCAGCACCTAGCACCCTGTCTAGCATATAATAGATGTTCAATAAATATTTATTAAATGAATGAATGAATACTTCTCTGAGTCCCCCTCTAGTACTCTCATTTGCAAGATCTCCCTATCTCTGTTTTCAGGATATACAAGGTATTCACCGAGGGAGCTCAGTGAGATTTACTTTTTCTCTTTAGGGAAGGTATTTTATTTATATGGAAGAAGGCTAACAGAGTATATCTAAATTAAAATTTTATAGGCCTTTGGTATAAACAGAAGTACCTATTATTCAGTGTTTTAAAGTGCTATAGTGGGCAGATTGTTAATCACAAGTTAATATCTAGTGAAGGGAATATACATCCCAAAGGACTTTGAAGCATTAAAGTAAAAGACCTTCTCCCTCTAAAAGGTCTGCATCTTTGTGTCAATGAAAGAGACCTATAATATGGAAGTAATAGTAATGATGATGGCAATGATGATGACTTCTACAATAAGAACACGGGCAATGATGACAAATTTTTCCAGTGAAAATTACAATTCTGTTTCTTAACACTGATAGTGCGGGTAAACTAGTGGCCAACTTTGCTATGTATATATTACCATTTGTGATTGTCCGTAAATGTTTGGTTAACCCCCCTTACACTGTAATCCTTGATATTGAGAAATATTGAACCCAGGCCTAAACATCAGCTCTTGGGTAGAATTTTGGTCGATCTACATATAAAGGACCTAGTTCCTCTGTTTACATCAGCTGTGCCCCCAAGCCTTCTTCAAAAGATGCCCATTCTCATCATGGAGCTCTTTGCTTCCTTTCAAATGAAACCAAGACACCTCTCTGGACTCAGGGATCTTTTAACTTGAATCACAAGAAACACGGCCAGGGCAAGGAAAATCTGGACACTCACACTGCACCCTGCTGTCTCCAGCAGGTACTTACATTTCTGCAGGACTCAGGAGAGCAGGAGGTAGGAAAAAAAGGAAAGGCTCCCTACTATTGCCGAGAAAGACCGTAAGATTCTTCACTGATGAGCATTTATAGCTTGCCCCAGCATCCCAAAACAAAGCTGAAAGTTGTTCCTACTTCCAGCTATCACCTGTGGTCAAGACTTTTTATGTGATAAATTTTCTCTTGCAAAATCGTCCTTCTCCAATCCCAGCTTTATGAGGTATAACTAACCCAAAAAAAGTACTTTTATTTAAGGTGTACAACATGGTATTTCAATATACATATACCTTGTGAAATGATTACCACAATCAAGCTAATTAACATATCCATCATCTCACTTGGATACGTGTGTGTGTGTGTGTGTGGTCAGAGCTTAAGATCTACTCTCTTAGCAAATTTCAGGTACATAATATGTAGTTATTAACTACAGTCACCATGCTATATGTTAGGTCTCCAGAATTCATTCATCTTATAACTGAAGATTTGTACCCTTTAACCAGCATCTCCCCATTTTCCCCAACTTCCAACCCCTGGCAATCACTTAACTACTTTCCATTGCTATAAATTTGACTTTTTGGATTCCACATGTCAGTGAGATCATGCAGTATTTGTCTTTCTGGGTCTGGCTTATTTCACTTAGCATACTATCCTCCAGGTGCATCCATATTGTCATGAATGACAGAATTTCCTTCATTTTTTAAGGCTAAATAATATTCCAATGTATATATACATGTATACATATATACATGTATACATATATACCTACACCACAATTTCTTCATCCTTTCATCTGTCATCAGCTGACACTTAGGTTGTTTCCACGTCTTGGCTATTATGAATAATGCTGCAATGAACACGGTGGTGCAGACATCTCTTCAAGATTTTATTTTCTTTGGCTATGCACTCAGAAATGGGATTGATGGATCATATGGTAGTTCTGTATTTGTAAGTTTTTGAGGAACCTCCATACAGTTTTCCACAGTGGCTGTACTAACTTACACTCCCACTGTAAAGTGGGAGTGTATAAGGGTTCCCTTTCTCCACATTCTCACCAACACTTATCTTTTGTCTTTTTTTTTTTTTTTTTGAGACAGAGTCTCGCCCTGTTGCCCAGGTTGGAGTGCAGTGGTGCGACCTCGGCTCACTGCAGCCTCCGCCTCCAGGGTTCAGTGATTCTCCTGCCTCTGCCTCCTGAGTGGCTGAATCCCAGCGCCCGCCACCATGCCCGGCTAATTTTTGTATCTGTAGTAGAGATGGGTTTTCACCATGTTAGCCAGGCTGGTCTTGAACTGTCCTCGTGATCCGCCCATCTCGGCCTCCCAAAGTGCTGGGATTACAGGCATGAGCCACCGTGCCCAGCCTTCTTTTGTCTTTTTGATAATAGCCATCTGAAGAGGTGTGAAGTGATATCTCACTGTGGGTTTGATTTGCATTTCCCTGATAATCAGTGATGCTGAGCACCTTTCATATACCTGTTGGCCATTTGTATGTCTTTAAAAAAAAAGTCTGTTCAGGTGGGGTGTATAATGCCTGTAATCCCAGCACCTCAGGAGGCCGAAGTGGGCAGATCACTTGAGGCCAGGAGTTTGAGACCAGCCTGGCCAACACAGTGAAATGCTGTCTCTATTAAAAATAGAAAAAAAATGTCAGGTGTGGTGGTGCAAGCCTGTAATCCTAGTTACTGGGGAGGCTAAGGCACGAGAATTGCTTGAACCAGGGAGGCAGAGGTTGCAGTGAACCAAGACTGCGCCACTGCACTCTAACCTTAGTGAGACTGTCTCAAAAAACTAAAAGTTGGCTGGGCGTGGTGGCTCATGCCTGTAATCCCAGCACTTTGGGAGGCTGAGGTGGGTGGATCACTTGAGATCAGGAGTTCGGGATCAGCCTGGCCAACATGGTGAAACCCGTCTCTACTAAAAATACAAAAATTAGCCAGACATGGTGGTGCACACCTGTAATCCCAGCTACTTGGAGGCTGAGGCACAAGAATCTCTTGAACCCAGGAGGCAGATGTTGCAGTGAACCAAGATGGCATCACTGCACTCCAACCTGGGTGACAGAGCAAGACCTGTCTGGAAAAAAAAAGAAAAAATCTGCTCAGATCCTTTGCCCATTTTTTAATCAGGTTATTTGGGGGTCTTTGCTATTGAGTTGTAAGAGTTCTGCAAAATTATCCTTAATATTCATTTTAACTTAATTTTACCTGTAATGTAAATGTTGGGGTGGAAAAGTACATTTGCTTTAGGCCTTACCTATTTCTTTTTTCTTTTTTTTTGTTTTTGTTTTTGTTTTTTTTTGTTTTTGTTTTTTGAGACAGAGTGTCGCTCTGTGGCCCAGGCTGGAGTGCAGTGGCCGGATCTCAGCTCACTACAAGCTCCGCCTCCCGGGTTTACGCCATTCTCCTGCCTCAGCCTCCCGAGTAGCTGGGACTACAGGAACCAGCCACCTCGCCCAGCTAGTTTTTTGTATTTTTTAGTAGAGAGGCCTTACCTGTTTCTTAAGACAATCCTGAATCACCCCCTCCCAGCACATGGCACCACTGGTTGCTTCTTTCATTGATCATGTCCACAAGACTCTCCAGAACACATAAGTTTGGTGGCTTCATATTCAATAAATGCATTATTGAGACTCGCTGAAGGAAGCAGACTGCTCCTGCAGGACCCAGGAGACACCCCAAATACTGCGAGTGCCCCAGTTTCAGAAATAGGAAAGGGAGATTCCCCCCTCTCTTGAACATACACCCCCACACTGGAGAAGCTGAAGGTCTATTTGCTGGGAAGTTTCTCACTTTACCTGGAGCTGAGTCAATTTAGAGAGCCAAGGGAAATACAGGGGTAGAGGAAGAAGCAGAAAGGCCCTCGGAGCTCACTGCATCCCCTAGCAGCCCATTTCTGCCTGGCATCACAGGGATCCATCAGTAGGGTAGCCAGAGGAGCAGGGGGTAAATCTCCACAGGGAGAAGGAATTCTCTAGCCGAAGTTTGTAACAACTTGAATGGGGTGAGAAGCCTCCTGGCGAGAACTCAGGGGAGGGCACAAATCCGGTGTGCAGACTCCATAGGCAGGGGAAGAACCAAGCCCTTTTCTTTCTAGCCTGGGACAAGTTTTCAAGCCCGTCTTGCCCTCTGCCTGGAAACAGACTCGGGGCTGTTGTGGAGAGGCATGGTGGGAGTGAGACCAGCCCTTTGGTTTACATGGGAGCTGGGTGAGGCCTGTGACTGCTGGCTTTTCCCCCAACTTCCCTGACAACCTGCATGACTCAGCAGAGACAGCCATAATCCTCCTAGGTACACAACTCCAGTGACCTGGGAACCTCACCCTCATTCCCTACAACAGCTGCAGCAAGACCTGCCCAAGGAGAGTCTGAGCTCAGACACGCGTAGCCCCACCCACACCTGATGGCCTTCCCTATCCACCCTGGTAGCAGAAGTCAAAGCGCATATAATCTTGGGAGTTCTAGGGTCCCACCCACCACCAGTCCCTCTCCACACTACTATAGCTGATGCTTTCTGGAAAGCGCCACCTCCTGGCAGGCGGCCAACCAGCACAAAAATAGAGCATTAAACTACCAAAGCTAAGAATGGAATCCCTTATGGAATCCATTGCATCCCCCGCCACCTCCACCAGAACAGGCACTGGTATCCACGGCTGAGAAACCCACAGATGGTTCACATCACAGGACTCTATGCAGACAACCCCCAGTACCAATCCAGAGCCGGGTAGACTTGGTGGGTGGCTAGACCCAGAAGACAGACAACAATCACTGCATTCCAGCTCACAGGAAGTCACATCCGTAGGAAAAGGGGGAAAGTACTACATCAAGGGAACACCTGGGACAAAAGAATCTGAACAACAGCCTGCAGCCCTAGACCTTCCCTCTGACAGATCCTACCCAAATGAGAAAGAACCAGAAAACCAACCATGAATATGACAAAACAAGGCTCTTCAACACCCCCCCAAAAATCACACTAATTCACCAGCAATGGATCCAAACCAAGAAATCCCTGATTTACATGAAAAAGAATTCAGGAGGTTAGTTATTAAGCTAATCAGTGAGGGACCAGAGAGAAACAAAGCCCAATGCAAGGAAATCCAAAAATTGATACAAGAAGTGAAGGGAGAAATATGCAAGGAAATAGATGGCTTAAAGAAAAAAAATCAGAAATTCAGGAAACATTGGACACACTTTTAGAAATGCAAAATGCTCTGGAAAGTCTCAGCAATAGAATTGAACAAGTAAAAGAAAGAAATACAGAGCTTGAAGACAAGGTCTTTGAATTAACCCAATCCAACAAAGACAAAGAAAAAAGAATAAGAAAATATGAACAAAGCCTTCAAAAAGTCTAGGATTATGTTAAATGACCAAACCTGAGAATAATCAGTGTTCCTGAGGAAGAAGAGAATTCTAAAAGCTTGGAAAACATATTTGGAGAATAATTGAGGAAAATTTCCCTGGCCTTGTGAGAGACCTAGACATTCAAATACAAGAAGCAGAACACCTGGAAAATTTATTGCAAAAAGATCTTTACCTAGGCACATTGTCATCAGGTTATCCGAAGTTAAGACGAAGGAAAGAATCTTAAGAGCTGTGAGAGAGAAGCACCAGGTAACCTATAAAGGAAAACCTATCAGGTTAACAGCAGATTTCTCAGCAGAAACCCTACAAGCTAGAAGGGATCGGAGGCCCATCTTCAGCCTCCTCAAACAAAACAATTATCAGCCAAGAATTTTGTATCCACTGAAACTAAGCATCATATGTGAAGGAAAGATACAGTCGTTTTCAGACAAACAAATGCTGAGCGAATTCGCCATTACCAAGCCACCATTACAAGAACTGCTAAAAGGAGCTCTAAATCTTGAATCAAATCCTGGAAACACATCAAAACAGAACCTCTTTAAAGCATAAATCACACAGGACCTATAAAACAAAAACACAAGTTAAAAAAGCAAAAACAAAATCAAAGTACACCGGTAACAAAGAGCAGGATGAATGCAACTGTACCTCATATTTCAATACTAACATTGAATGTAAATGGCCTAAATGCTCCACTTAAGAGATACAGAACTGCAGAATGGATAAGAACTCACCAACCAACTATCTGCTCCTTCAGGAGACACCTAACACATAAAGACTCACATAAAGTAAAGGGGTGAAAAAAGGCATTTCATGCAACTGGACACCAAAAGCAAGCAGGGGTAGCTACTCTTATATCAGACAAAACAAACTTTAAAGCAGCAGCAGTTAAGAGACAAAGAGGAGCATTATATAACAGTAAAGGACCTTGTCCAACAGGAAAATACCATAATCGTAACACTGGAGCTCCCGAATTTCTAAAACAATTACTAATAGACCAAAGAAATGAGATAGACAGCAAAGCAGTAACAGTGGGGGACTTCAATACTCCACTGACACCACTAGACAGGTTATCAAGACAGAAAGTCAACAAGGAAATAATGGATTTAAACTATACCTTGGAACAAATGGACATAACAGATATATACAGAACACTTCATCCAACAACCACAGAATACACATTCTATTCAACAGAGCATGGAACTTTCTCCAAGATAGACCATATGATAGGCCATAAAACGAGCCTCAATCAATTTAAGAAAATTGAAATTATATCAAGCACTCTCTCAGACCACAGTGGAATAAAACTGGAAATCAACTCCAAAAGGAACCTTCAAAACCATGCAAATACATGGAGATTAAATGACCTGCTCCTGATCAATGAGCACTGGGTCAAAACAAAATCAAGATGGAAATTAAACAATTATTTGAACCGAATGACAATAATGACACAACCTATCAAAACCTCTGGGATACAGCAGAGGCGGTGCTAAGAGGAAAGTTCATAGCCCTAAATGCCCACCTCAACGAGACTGAAAGAGCACAAACTGACATTCTAAGGTCACACCTCAAGGAACTAGAGAAACAAGAAAGGAAATTACCCAGCAGAAGAAAGGAAATTACCAAGATCAGAGCAGAACTATATTGAATTGAAACAAACAAACAACAACAACAACAACAAAAATACAAACAATAGGCTGGGCGTGGTGGCTCACGCCTGTAATCCCAGCACTTTGGAAGGCCGAGGCAGGCGGATCACCTGAGGTCAGGAGTTTGAGACCAGCCTGACCAACATGGAGAAACACTGTCTCTACTAAAAATACAAAAAATTAGCTGAGCGTGATGGTGCATGCCTGTAGTCCCAGCTACTTGGGAGGCTGAGACAGAAGAATCGCTTGAACCTGGGAGGCAGAGGTTGCAGTGAGCCGAGATCACACCATTGCACTCCATCGTGGGCAACAAGAGCAAAACTCCATCTCAAAAAAAAAAAAAAAAAAAATACAAACGATAAATGAAAATAAAAGCTGGTTCTTTGAAAAGATAAAGAAAATTGATAGACCATTAGCAAGATTAACCAAGAAAAGAAGAGAGAAAATCCAAATAACCTCACTGAGAAATGCAACAGGAGATATTATAACTGACACCACTGAAATACAAAAGATCATTGAAGGCTACTATGAACACCTTTACACACATAAACTAGAAAACCTAGAAGAGATGGATAAATTCCTGGAAAAATACAACCCTCTCAGCTTAAATCAGGAAGAATTAGATACCCTGAACAGACCAATAACAAGCAAAGAGATTGAAATGGTACTTTAAAAGTTACCAACAAAAAAAGTCCAAGACCAGATGTATTCACAGCAGAGTTGTACCAGACATTCAAAGAAGAATTGGTACCAATCCTTTTGACACTATTCCACAAGATAGAGAAAGAAGAAACCCTCCCTGATTCATTTTATGAAGTCAACATTGTCCTAATACCAAAACCAGGAAACTGGTATCCTTGATGAACATTAATGCTAAAATCTTTAACAAAATACTAGCTAACCAAATCCAACAACATATCAAAAAGATAATCCACCATGATCAAGTGGGTTTTATACCACGGATGCAAGGATGGTTTAACATACACAAGTCAATAAATGTGATACATCACATAAACAGAATTAAAAACAAAAGTCACATGATCATCTCAATAGATGCAGAAAAAGCATTCGACAAAATCAAGCATTCCTTTATGATTAAAACTCTCAGCAAAATCGGCATACACTGGACATACCTTAATGTAATAAAAGCCATCTATGACAAACCCACAGCCAACATAATACTGAATGGGGAAAAGTTGAAAGCATTCCCTCTGAGAACTGGAACAAGACAAGGATGCCCACTCTCACCACTCCTCTTTAACATAGTACTGGAAGTCCTAGCCAGAGCAATCATAGTGAGCAATCAGACAAGAGAAAGAAATAATGGGCCTCCAAATCGGTAAAAAAGAAGTCAAACTGTCACTGCTGATGATACAATCATTTTCCTTGAAAACCCTAAGGACTCCTGCAGAAAGCTCCTAGAACTGATAAAAGAATTCAGCGAAGTTTCCAGATACAAGATTAATGTACACAAATCAGTAGTTCTTCTATATACCAACAGCGACCAAGTGGAGAATCAAATTAAGAACTCAACCCCTTTTGCAATAGCTGAAAAAAAAAAAAACAGAATACTTAGGAATATACCTAACCAAGGAGTCAAAAGACCTCTACAAGGAAAACTACAAAATACTGCTGAAAGAAATCATAGACGACACAAACAAATGGAAACACATCCCATGCTCATGGATGGGTAGAATCAATATTGTGAAAATGACCATACTGCCAAAAGCAATCTACAAATTCAATGCAATCCCCATCAAAATACTACCATCCTTCATCACAGAATTAGAAAAAACAACTCTGAAATTCATATGGAACCAAAAAATAGCCCAGATAGCCAAAGCAAGACTAAGCAAAAAGAACAAATCTGGAGGCATCACACTACCTGATTTCAAATTATACTGTAAGGCCATAGTCACCAAAGCAGCATGGTACTGGTATAAAAATAGGCACATAGACCAATGGAACTAAATAGAGAACCAAGAAATAAACCCAAATACTTACAGCCAACTAATCTTTGACAAAGCAAACAAAAACATAAAGTGGGGAAATGACACCCTTTTCAATAAATGGTGCTGGGATAATTAGCTAGCCACATTTAGGAGAATGAAACTGGATCCTCATCTCTCACCTTATACAAAAATCAACTCAAGATAGATTAAGGACTTAAACCTTAGACCTGAAACTATAAAAATTCTAGAAGATAACATTGGAAAAATCCTTGTAGACATTGGCTTAGGCAAGGATTTCATGACCAAGAACCCGAAAGCAAATGCAATAAAAACAAAGATAAATAGCTGGGGCCCAATTAAACAAAAGGGCATTTGCACAGCAACAGTCAGCAGAGTAAACAGACAACCCACAGAGTGGGAGAAAGTCTTCACAATCTATATATCTGACAAAGGACTAATATCCAGAATCTACAACAAACTCAAATCAGTAAGAAAAGAAGAATCCCATCAAAAAGTGGGCTACAGACATGAAGAGACAGTTCTCAAAAGAAGATATACAAATGGCCAATAAACATGAAAAAGGCCAGGCATGGTGGCTCACGCCTGTAATCCCAGCACTTCGGGAGGCCGAGGC
>NW_012115043.1:3679476-3691114 GCF_000951035.1 Colobus angolensis palliatus | reverse complement strand
AAAAAAAAAAAAAAAGAAAAAGTGCTCAACATCACTAATGATCAAATCAAAACCACGATGCAATATCACCTTACTCCTGCAAGAATGGCCATAATCAAAAAATCAAAAAACAGTAGATGTTGGCATGGATGCGGTGTACAGGGAACACTTCTACACTGCTGGTGGGAATGTAAACTAGTACAGCCACTATGAAAGACAGTGTGGAGATTCCTTAAAGAACTAAAAGTAGAACTACCATTTGGTCCAGCAGTCCCGCTACTGGATATCTACCCAGAGGAAAAGAAGTCATTATTCAAAAGAGATACTTGCACATGCGTATTTATAGCAGCACAATTCACAATTGCAAAATCATGGAACCAACCCAAATGCCCATCAACCAACAAGTGGATAAAGAAACTGTGTGTGTGTGTGTGTATATATATATGTGTGTGTATATATATGTGTGTGTGTGTGTGTGTATATATATATGATGGAATGCTATGCAGCCCTAAAACAGAATGAATTAACAGCATTCGTAGTGACCTGGATGAGACTGGAGACTGTTATTCTAAGTGAAGTAACTCAGGAATGGAAAACTAGACATCGTATGTTCTCACTGATATGTGAGAGCTAAGCTATGAGGACGCAAAGGCATAAGAATGATACAATGGACTTTGGGGACTTGGGGGAAAGAACAGGATGGGGGTGAGGGATAAAAGACCACAAATATGGTGCAGTGTATACTGCTCGAGTGATGAGTGTACCAAAATGTCACAAATCACCGCTAAAGAACTTACTCATGTAACCAAATACCACCTGTACCCCAGTAACTTATGGACTAAAATAAAATAAATAAAAGCATTATCATCCTACCTCCCACATATTACCTTCATTCCTACAATTTGCTTTTTCCCTTTTTCTCTGCTGATATACAACTTCGCTTCCTTCAAAACGTATTTCAAAGTCCAACTCATCATGGAGCCCCCTTAAAGTGCCACTTCATCCTCTAGCCCTAGCTCAGATCTGAAGTATAGCACTGATGGCCAGAGTAATTATGAATGATAATACTAACTACTTATTGTATTTTTGTCATGTGCCAAGCACTCTGTTATGTATTTTACATGTAGTAACCCTAATCCTCACATCCTGAGAAGTATTATTATCCCTAATTTACAAATGAGGAAACTGAGACTAGAATGACATGTTCAAGGCCACATGAACAGCTATTATGTGGCAAATCCAGGGTTCAGACTGTGACTTATTTGGCTGCCACGCCTGTGTTCTTTCTCTCACAACAATACTCACTGTGGTACTGCACTGGATTGATAGTGACTTGCTTTGTAAGTATCCCCCCCACCCACCACTATCACCAAAGAAAACGTATGTTTCTCTTATATGTCCTCAATATGCTTGTTGAATTGAGTTGAACAGCTTAAAGCCAGAAAACACATCTCCTATTTTTTTAATATATTCCATCCTTGTGCTCAGCACATAAGGTAATCATTAAATGTTAATGACTAAGTGAAATGGAATAAAATCAGTGTTGTGGTAGCCATTTTTAAGCTTTAAGAGTTTAAATGTGCAGCCCATAGACAGCACCACAGCTGGGAGTGCCATATTGCCATTAAGCCAGAAGGTGGATTCACGGGATGGAAACATTGAAAACAGACACCACAAGAATGGTTAAGTCAGTTTTCCAAACCACTTTCTACAAGTAGCTACTGCTTTCTCCCCCATAATAATTTCACAATGATTAGCCTGCTAGGTGAGAAATCTCAGGCAAAAACCTGCATCTCAGCAGAGTTTAGGGCAACCACTTAAGTACTGGGTCAAGGTGGGAGGTGATGGGGACAACAGGTAGAGTCATTCCCATCTAGCTGGTCAAAAGTGTAAGATAAATGCCATCTAGATATCTATTATGGGATTTATCTTTCAAGATAAATGTCTTTATTCTTACAATTAGCTTGATAAAATGCAATCTCACATTCCAACACATATGGATATCAAAATGCATATTTGGTGAGGAATGGTGTCTTATGCTACCAATTTCTGCTTCCTTTGCTTTCTTTGCTCATAGCACAGAATTTCAAACTTTTTTGCCAAAACCTTACTATGTAGCTTTTTAACTTAATTAAATATATAGGCAATTACTGACACCATCTGTCTTCATAGAAAAAGAACAAGAAGTGACACAGAAGCCTGGGATTCTGAAGGGGATGTTTAGCAAACAAAATCTTCTAGTTTCACTATAATAATATTTATTTTTAAGAGCCCTTCTGTCATTTTAAATTATTTATGTTTTTAGAAATAATGAATTTGAATTATACTTGGAAAGTGGTGGCTTTGGTATGATTTTTTTTAAAAAGGAAATATCAGATAAGCCATTGCTTTTTCAGTAAAACAAAAACTTAAACATGTCATTGAACAGCTGTTACTAGTACAGTCTAACACAGCACTTAAAATCCTTTAAAATCCCTGAAAACCTTTATCAAGTTACATGAATCTTTTGCATAAATGGAACTGTTTTAGCAATATGTATATTCCTTTAAACATATATTTTGCTTTCTTAAACATAAGATTCATTGTGTTCCCTATTGTTCCGAGCCCTTATAAATAAATAAATAAATGAAATTGCTTCTCTTCTTAAAGATTTTTGTCTTCCCCTGTCATGTTACATTCCTATCCCACCCCAGAGTACCTACCTTATGTCTGTTTTTTTGATTATTTTCGAGACAGAGTCTCACTCTTGTCGCCCAGGCTGGAGTGCTGTGGTGCAGTCTCGGCTCACTGCAACCTCTGCCTCCTGGGTTCAAGCAATTCTCCTGCCTCAGCCTCCTGAGTAGCTGGGGTTACAGGCATGTGCCACCACACCAGGCTAATTTTTATATTTTTAGTAGAGACGGGGTTTCACCATGTTGGCAAGGCTGGTCTCGAACTCCTGACCTGGTGATCCACCTGCCTCAGCCTCCCAAAGTGCTGGGATTACAGGCACAAGCCGCCACACCTGGCTTGTTTTTTAATCTTTGTAGATGTCTCCACAAATATCTTAATATGTAAATGCTATTAAAACAACCTGCTGGAGTTTGATCCGGTAGTCAGGAACCAATACAAGTCCAAATAATGCAACAAAATTCACCTCCCTTACAGAGGACACAGGTAGGAAATATAAAGAAGAACATGGAGTTTCCCTGTCATTGGCAGTTACCACCAGGGAGGACAACTGTGTTCCCCTGCAGCTCTTCCCCAGAATTGGAGGGAGCATATTTCAAATGCCACATGACAGCAACTAAGTTCCAAAGTCAAATGGAAGTGTGCAGGACACAAGGACATTTCTGAAGAGGCTCAATAGAAAGACATTTCTCAAAGAAATGGCACTGTGAAACTTCCGTTCATATGAAAGATTTATGGCATACCAAGGAATATGTTATCCCAGATTTTGAGGGAAAGCACCAATGTATATGTTTTATACTTTTTATTCATTTATTAATGAAAGAAATTTGAAGAACGTAATTTCACGATGATTTTCTACAAATTGCCTCGAAGATTCTGTATTTAATGCTTAGCAGATACAGGTAGAGCTAAAACTAAGAATTTACACTTATCTACCATGACTCAATAGCATTCTAGTGTATTCTCCTGAGAGGAAGCTATACATTAAGAAACAGTACATTGAATTTTAGAAGAGGTAAAGGAAAACGAGGGGGAAAAGAAGAAGGGAGGAAGAAAATACCACCTTTAACTCCATTTCTTTCATTTGCTAGAAAACGAACCCAGGGACAAATGGTATCAGGGGGCCTGTTAGTTAAAAGCAGCCTCTGGGGTGAAGCTCAGCAGAGCAGAGGCCTACCATAGCAGCAGAGCCCGGACAGGCCAGCGGGGACTATAGAACATTTACTCAGGTGGAACTCCAGGGTGCGTTTCAGCCAGCATCTACTCAATTGAAATTTTTCCCAGGGCCCCTAAAGCTCCACTCACATGTTTCTGGAATGTGCCACAGGACTTTTATTGATCACAGGTAGGAACCTTGGCTTTTTGCCTGTACTGAAGGACCGTATTTCTTTGTCCTCATACAGCTCCTATATCATAGGCTTTCAAAGTGCTTTAGAGACAAATAATGGGAAAGGTGAGACAGAAAGGTGTTAAGTGACTTGCCCAAAGTCCCACAGTAAATCACAAGCCTTCTCTGGCTTCAGAGCTGTCTGGCAACTGGGGAAGCTTCTTGCTGTGGCTGCCAGCATCACAGTGCCCTCTCACATTCTGCCAAACGTTTGTTTCCCTCTCCAGGCTGCGAGCAATCACCAGGCTCAAGCACAGTCAAGAAAACTTGGCCTTTTGGGTTAGGCAAACCTGGATCTTCGTCCTTGCCTGCCACTGAGCTATGGAACTTGGCACGTTTCTTGGATTCTTTGAGCCTCAATTTTCCCTTCATAAAATGGGAGTATGAATACCTACCTCATAAGGTTGTTCAGAGGATGACAGGAGCAAATACCACAGTGCCTTGCACTTAATAGGCCCTTAATCTACATCAGTGTCCCTTCCTCTTTCCTTTCCCAAGTCTCCCTCCTTGAGTCTGTCCTACATGACAGCGCTGTCATGATAGAATTAGATACTACTTCTATCAGGGGTGCTGTGCTGGGTGTTGTACAGGATGTAGGTATGAAAAAGATTGCTGCTATCCAAAAGGATGTCCTACTAGCCTGACAGGGTGCTGAATCTTTCAAACACCAGTGTTGCCACCAGTCTGTAGGCAACAGTGGCAAAGTCATGGAATCCAGATTCATCTCTCAGATAACTGAATCCGAAAGGTTCCCTTATGATAAGCATGTAGTACCTGGGACTCAACCCTCTACCATCAACAAATTAGTTAGGATGTATTGGATTATTGGGTTAACTTGATGGGGTTGAGGAAGTGTCCCCATGGAGGGCATAGAGCTTGCAGGGAGCCCCACACCGTAGAAGGAGTCTAGAGTGCTTGGAGTCTCCTGGGATGAGCAACCGGAGGACAGAAGGAAGATGGAAACATCTGGGACAAAGCTTTCCTGAGCCACCAGCCTGCTACCTGAGCAGCCCCTTCTCTTCTGGGTTTGACCATGTCCAGCCCCTCTCAGTCCAGAAACTGATACAAAATAAAAGCCTGCTGTGGTGAGTCCAAGCAACAGATTACCTTTTAGAAAAGTGGCACTGTCCTCAGAGCCGAGTCTTTTTGCTGATGGAGCCAGATTTATGCTAATATATATTCTTTCTTCCAGATCATGACTGCTTATAGTGTCCCATATATTAACCCTCACTGGGCATTAGTTTGCTTTTGTGTCTGTAGCAGGTATTTTTTACCCATACCTGGCAAAGCTTTTTAAGGTTTAGACTAATACCTATAATAAACTCAGAAGGTGGTTTGGGAGGTGGTTTATCATAGGCCCCCACACTCAGTCATCATTCTCACACTCAACTAGATTCAAACAAGTGGCCATATACATGGTACAGGTCTCCATCCTAAATGACTGTGTGTATGTGTGTGTATGTAACAGCTTTAGTGTGATACCACACACTATAAAATTCACACTTTTAAAATATACATTTCAGTGGTTTTTAGTATATTCACAGAGCTGTGCAAGCATCACCATTATCTAATTTTAAAACATTTTCCTCAACCCCAAAAAAGAATGCTGTATACATTAGAAGTCACTCCTCATACCTCCTTCCCCACAGCCACTGGAAACCATTTTCCATCTCTACGGATTTCCCTATTCTAGACATTTTATATAAATGGGATCATACAATAGGTGGGTTTTTGTGACTGGTTTCTTTCAGTTTCTGTAATGTTTTCAAGCTTCTATCATGTTGTACCACATATCAATGCTTTGTTCCTTTTTAGGGTTTAATAATATCCCATTGTATGGCTATACCACATTTTGTTGATTTATTCATCAATGAATGGATATTTGAGTTGTGTCCACTTTTTGACTGTTATGAATAGCGTTGCTATGGACATTCATATAAAAGTGTTCGCATAAACATGTGTTTTCCTTTCTCTTGGTTATATACCTAAGAGTAGAACTGATGGGTCAAATGGTAACTCGAAGTTTAACTTTTTAGGAACTGTCAAACTTTTCCAAATCAGCTGTACCATTTTGCCACCTCACTAGCAGTATAGAAGGGTCCTGGTTTCTCCATATCTTTGCCAACACTTGCTATTGTCTTTTTATTTCAACCATCCTTGTGGGTATGAAGGAGCATCTCTTATCTGTGTTTTCAAGGAATATTTTTCCCCTTGTGTTATTTGATTGAATCACTCAGCAAAGATTCATTGGGCACTACTTCTATCAGGAGTGCTGTGCTGGGTGTTGTACAGGATGTAGGTATGAAAAAGAGAGGTTCTTGCTCTCAGTCTCATTCTCCTCTCTAGGAATTTCCCGAAAGTAAACAAACTTGCCTTGAATTAGAAATCAAGGTCTCTGAACCCTGGTCTGAACTCCACTCCTGACCAAGTCTCTTCCCCTTGTGAGCCTCATGCCTAGGGTTTGAGGGGATTGGACTAGACCAACTCTAAGGCCGTAGCTCAGACAGTCCATATTTCTTGCCTATATATTCTGCAACCAAGGTTGTTGTTTATTTAAAAATTCTGGTTTCCTGGAACTGTCAAGGAAACTGGGAAGGAAAGGGGAACTCTGCAGCCAACTCATTGCGCTGATTAGGGCCAATGCCACATGCTCATCCTTACCGAGAGAGGATTTTGTTTTGCACAATGGTCATCAAAGGCGGTTCATAGGAATCTTCCCCAATGGGATCCACAGAACAAGAGCTCCTCTGCTTTCAAAATCCTCACAGAAGCCTTTTGGAGATCATTTGCAGTGACAGTAAAGGAGCACTTCTCAACTAAAAGAATCCTTCAACAGCCCTGCCATTTATAGCATGGAAATTAAAGAGGGAGAATAACTATCTACAGTATGGGATTACTACATTGAATTGCCATGGAAGGCACATATACAATTACTAGTCCTAGGAACCTGAAATAGGTTATAAAAATTGTGTTTTCATGTTTATTATAAATTAGTGCTTAATGTCAAAAATAAGAAAGTAGCATTCCAAAAATTCATAATAAAAAAGCAAAGAAATGCTTAAAAAGAAATGAATATATTCTGTATCTTTATAAACAATAGTTGGGCCATTGATCTTGAAAGTAATAAAGGGAACATCATAAATTCATGGAGGCTGCAGAAGAAACTCAGAAAAGGAAGCAGAGAAGGCAAGAGTATATTAAAAGATTTGTGATATTTTTTTACAAAGGTGAGAAATATAAATAAAGTGGCTGCTGATGAAAGTTTAAATTTCAAGATTTTCCATTTTTGATCCTCAAATTAATTTTAGATACAGTTTCTGCATATCCTGAACGAATTTCCAAAGTCACAGAGAAACTTCTGGCACTCCGAAGAAATTGATCTAATGCTGGCAATGAAGTGTCAAAGAAAGAACTAGCCCAGAAGTCAGGAGCTTGGGCTTTGATTCTAGTTCCTGCCCTAAATGTGGGACCTGAAAAGTCATTTCACCTCTCAGAGTCCTCACCCGTAAGATGAAGAGATGAGAAGGATGGAGGTCATTCTCAGTCGGCCAGAACAGTGCTGGTTAAGACCTCCCTGAGCCCTGAGTATTTTTAGTTTTAGAGATTCCATCCTACATCATATCAAATGTATTAAAATCCATTTCATCTATTCCATGAGGATAATCATGGAACATGATTTAGACATAACTGTATAAGTGTTGTGTTGTACCTGACTGACATGTTCCATTTGGTTGCTATTTTTAAAACATTGTTATTTTGCAGTTTTCTTTTCATATTTGGGAGCCAGGAATTTTTTTTTTTTTTTCTTTTCAGGATCCAAAAGTTTTGAAGGCCTTTGAAAATCATGGAAGCCTTAGGTACACCTGGCGCTGTGTGCTAAGTGGCGGGGCACAGATGGTTTGCAGCCTCTTACCCCACCGACTCCAAACACCCCATAAAAGGCAGTGTCCAAGGGGATTGGTACAGCGATGGAAGCTCTAGTTGCTCAAAGATAGTTTCATGGAGCTGTGATTTAAGTCATGCCCAAAAAGATTAGTAGGATTGATAGAGACAGAGGGGAAAACCTCTATGCTGAACACCAAGAGGCTCAATTGCTGACCGGGGTGACTGCCCTGTACAGCGACAACCGCTGTTCTTCACTTCTCCAAGAGACCGGGCTATCCCAGCAGCTGCCACCAGGTGGCAACAAGCCAAGCGGCTGCTCTCCCCTCTGCCTATATTGCATTTTAATGTCATGCAAACAACTCTTACCAAATATCATAATCACATTAATATTTTACTAATTGAAAATTCTTATAGTGGGGTGTACCAAATCCTTTAAAATTAAGCATGAGGTGTGTTGTTTACCACAATGGAGAGCTCCATGCTGTCTGGAGATTCAGTGATCCAAGTGGGAAAGAAAGATGTCATTTAGTAACTGCCTAAGAAAACGTGTTCTCTTTATAATAGCTGGAATTCTGAAGCCTGTACTTAAATAGCATCTGCAAAGAGTTAAATGTGCTCCCTGTCTCTGAGAAGCAGGCAAGAACACAGAAGTCAAGAAGCAAGTGAATTCTTACACCTGCTCCAACTCTGCTCCCAACAGTTAGATGGGGAAGAAGTGGTCAGGACCCAAAACAGATTTATCTCTGCCAGGCCTCTGTAGTAAGAGTCTCACACACTATCTCATTTAGCCACTGAATCCACACGTATCCCTCAGGGATAGATCCCATCAGGTCTGTATTAATAGACAAGGAAACAGGCCCAGAGAGGGGAAAGAAGTTGCTTAAGATCACAAGACCAGCACTCCCAGCAAGGTCCTGTGACTCTGGTCCAGGGCACTCTCTGTCCTGAGAAAGCCATCCACCTCTCCCAAGCCATGGTCCCCTCCACTCCCATTACTCTCAAGCTACTGTCCTTTCTTTTCCCCTAACAAGCTGCCCCTGTCCTTCTCCACCTTACTGCATCTCCCTAAACGTGACGAGAAGTGGGCTGAGCTGCCTCTGCCTTGTCCCCTGGGGAAGGCCACAGGTCCTATAGACCTCACTTCTCACCAACCCAGGAGAATCTTGAGCCCCAGGCCCAGAAGTGAGAGCAGAGAAAAAGCTGCTTCCCTCCCGGGAACTGATTCTGTTTTATCCCTGAAGCCTAGCCATGCACATCCTCCTGATTTTACAGCTGCAAAAGGAGAAAAAGTGCCTGAGATTTCAACCCACCCTCTATAACATGCTTTAACAAAGGCATCTCAAACTTAACACCCCCAAACCTGAAATCTTGATTTTATCTTCCAAGCTATTTCTTTGGCATTCTGCCCCAGTGGGAAATGGTAATGCTATTCTTCCATTTTCTTCAGGGTGGAAGTTCTGGAGACACTTTTGGCTCCTTTCTCTCATACTGCACATCCAATCCATCAATAAATCCTTTTGGCTCTACTTTTGAAAAATATCTGTAATACAACCACTTCTCCCACCTTCCAGTTACCAGTGCGGTCTAGCCACCATCATCTCTCACCTCAATTACTGCAAGTCTTCGTAACTGGACTTCCTGCTTCCATCCTTGCCCCCTCAAGGCCTCTTGTCACTGCAGTCAGAGTCACATAAGTTAGCTCACATCACTCCTCCACTCAACACTCTCCAGTGCATTCCCAGCCTCCACAGCTGTAAGAAGGAAATAAGCCCTTGGCTGTGTACTTAGCCAAACCAGTAAAACAGAGGGAACCATGGCCTACCCGTGGCTGTATTCTCTACCAACCAGAGGAGCTGGGCAGGTGACTGAGCACTTGGTTTTACTCTAGAAAAAATCAAGTGGTCCAACGCTGGATTTTCTGTCAGATTGGGGCTGTGAATGCTGTGAACATGGGCAAAGAGGTGACTCACACATCCCTTGGCCAACCAGCTACTGAACATCGTGGGCCGTGTATCACAGTTCGCGCTGAAGTCCGGATGCCATTTCTGGCGTGGGTGAATTCTCAGTGCTGCATGTCTCAGAGTGGGCTTATTTGGAGGGCCTGTCTTTCAAAAAATTCTCGGCAATATAATAAATATACACAATTCCCTGTTAGCCTCATAGATACATCTGGAGGCAACAGAGGGAGGATTCACCCAGCCTACTATCCCCAGTGAGTGATTAGTTAAGGGAAGTGTGGCCCAGAGAGGCAACTTCTTTTGAGTCGCAGATATTTGTCTCAGAACCTGATACCAAAAGCTGGGGCCTTTAGTGGGTCATTTATCCTGTCTAAAATCTCTGGTTCTTCTTACAAAAATAAAAAGAGGAAGAAGAAGACAAGAAAACTTTGAGATGAGTCTGCAGAGCATCTATGGATTCATAAAGCTCTGAAATCCTGATTCTTCAGTGAGTGTTATTTGATCTATAAATTAGTCTCTGAGTCCCATACGTGCCCTGATGCCCATACGAGAAGGGTGGCAAGAGGCCACACCAAACCCTTTGCTAAGAACTTTATTTGCACAGAATGTGGGGCCTGAGCACATCTGCCCACATCTGTGTGCTCTGCCACCCATTCATCCCGCCTGTCACCAGAAAGAGGCAGAAGCAGCAGGGGTGAGCAGGCAGCCTCCATCTGCCAAGAACACCTCAGGCAAAAAGGGCTCAAGACCGGGCTTCTCTCCCACCCCTCCCCACACAGAAGCATGTCACTACATTGTCATCTCAAAGCTTGCGGCCCAGATCCTGGGAACAGAACAATTCTGGGCAAGCTCACCTCTGCCTGACTCCTGCCCTGTCTGCTGGCTCTCACCTGCCCAGGCCTCCAGATGCAGCTGTGGTTCACATGGCATCCAGCACAGTAGCAGTCAGAGCAGTGGACAGCTGGGGCCTCTGCAGCACTTCTGCCCTCCCCACCCCACTGGCCCTGCTCCTTTGCAGGTTACAATGCACTTCTTTACAACCAATCCAATAGAAATAGAATTTGGCCGGGTGCAGTGGCTCAGGTCTGCAATCCCAACACTTTGGGAGGCCAAGGCGGAAGTATCGTTTGAACCCAGGAGTTTGAGACCAGCCTGTCTGTATCAAAAAAAAGAAGAAGAAGAAAGAAGAAAGAAGAAGAAGAAAAAGAAAAGAAAACAAAGAAGAAAAGGAGCAGGGTTTGGTGGTGCAAACCTATAGTCCTAGCTACTCAGGAGGCTGAGGCGGATCGCTTGAGCCCAGGAGGTCAAGGCAGCAGTGATTTTATTATTATCTTATTAATACTTTCTTATTAATGAGATATTATGCATTCTTTTTTACATCCTCAGTCTTCAAAATCTGGTGTGTATTTGTACCATTTCAATTGCTCAATTGCCACATGTGGCTAGTGGCTACCATATTTGATAGAGCAGATCTAGAATTTACATGAAAGTCTATATACAGTTGCAGTTATCATGATTCTGCTAATGTTAACATTGGTAACATTTTGTTATATTCTCATCTAGTCTTTTCTACATATATTAGTTTTGCAAAGCTGAAGTCATGTTGCTTATGTAACTTTCTATCCTCCTCTTGCTGTTTTGTGCATCTTCCTAAATCATCAAAGGTTACTCACAACCACTGTCTCTAATTATATCAGACTATCCCATCACTTGGATATGTCATAATCATTTTAGCCACTGCCAAAATGTTGGACAGCAA
>NW_012115043.1:3661097-3679140 GCF_000951035.1 Colobus angolensis palliatus | reverse complement strand
TTGTCTTGAACTCCATGAAGAAGTCAAGTTAAAAAAAAAAAAAAAAAAAAAGACCTTGATATAAACCTTGGTAGCATTCTAACCATTTTTAACAAAATGACCTTTGAATATCATCAATCTAGTCAAACAACTGGCAATAAGTGATTTCTGACTGACAGCTGAGACATCTTAGGTTCTCATCACTCACCTTTGACACCTGGTTCTGCAACCTAGGGCAACCACTTCACTTTTCATGCCACAATCACTCCATTTATAAACTGACTGTATTAGGTGATTTTTAAGGGTCTTTCCAGCCCTAACCTTCAGTGATATTTTTCCCTCACCCTCGCATCTAATCAATTAACCTGTCAAGCCAGTTATTATAAGTCATCATAAGCAAGTCATGGCAAAGCCGCCACATAAACATTTCAAATTCATCCACGTCTCCCATGCCCACTCATAATGCTTTGTTCAGGCCCCCATCATTGCTCACCTAAAGTGGGACAAGAATACCTAGTGCTGAGAGATGAGGTTCTAAAGTTAACATCAGAGTCCCAAATCAAGAATAGGACTAAATGGGCTGGGTGCGGTGCTCATGCCTGTAATCCCAGCATTTTGGGAGGCCGAGGTGGGTGGATCACTTGAGGTCAGGAGTTGGAGACCAGTCTGGCCAACATGATGAAACCCCATCCCTACTAAAAATACAAGAATATGATTAAATGAGAGGTGTGAAAACACATGGGCCTGGCACGGAGGAGGTGCTCAGTGAATATTTGCTGCTTTTGAATCTGAAACCAGCCTCAAGTGACCCACCTGGATCTCATTCCCTGAAAGTTATGGAGGAGGAGTTCACAGTGAAACACTGGGATTGCGAATGCACCCTGCTGTGTGCCCTGCCCCAGACACTAGGTGCTGCAGGAACAAAGACTTGGCAGCATCCCCTAAAGGGCTGACAGTCTAGAGGGGGAGATAGGAACCCCTGTGCACAAAACAAGCATGCCTCAGGCGGTGTCTTCAATGGAAAGACCAGATGGAGAACAGAACAATTATCTGAGCAAATCAGGCAAGCCTGCTGTTAAGGAAAAGGCTGAAGAAAATTTGTCCTCCTGTTTCCTTTGAGAACCAAGGGGTTAGGGCAGCCAGAGGAAGCAAAAGTATTTCAGCTCTAGAAACAGAGTTCTGGTCTGTGCTGTATGATCTTAGGCAAACTATGAGGCTGCTTTTTTTATCTCAGTATCTTCATCCGTAAAATGGAGATAGAGTAATACCAACCTTGCACAAACCTACCCACCTACTGGATTAAGTTGTTGTGAGGTTCAATAGAACAATTGCCGATGGGGAAAACAGTTATTAAGGGGGTGACCTAATAGCTAACATAGACAACGTGCCTCCTAAGAATCTGCTCTGAAAGGAAATGTTTAGTCATCATAAAAAGCATCTGTAATGAACCTTGTTTAATTTTATTTATTTCCCTATTTTTATTAAATAGAGTTTGGGTCTCATTATGTTGCCCAGGATCGTCTCGAACTCCTGGCCTCAAGCAGCTTCCCACCTTGGCCTCCCAAAGTGCTGAAATTACAGGCATGAGCCACTGTGTCCGGCCTGCATTATAAATGATAAAGTTCAGTAAAGGCTGGGTGTGGTAGCTCATACCTGTAATTTCAGCACTTTGGGAGGCCGAGGTGGGCGGATCACGAGGTCAGGAGTGCAAGACCAGCCTGGCCAAGACGGTGAAACCCCATGTCTACTAAAAATACAAAAACATTAACCAGGCTTGGTGGCTGGCGCCTATAATCCCAGCTACTCCAGAGGCCGAGGCAGGGAATTGCTTGAACCTGCGAGGCGGAGGTTGCAGTGAGCCGAGTTCGCACCACTGCACTCCAGCCTGGGTGACAGAGTGAGACTCCATCTCAAAAAATAATAATAATAAAATAAAAAATAATTATAAGGCAATTTCATGCGCATTTATTTTGTTTACAAAACCCTGTCAGTACTATCATTTGCTCCTTTTACACTTAAGGATACTGAGATTTTGCTCCTTTTACACTTAAATTAAGAGAGCTTAACCTACTCATTGCAGTTCCCACTGTGAGGTCCAGATTTAAGCTCTCTGACTCCTTGGTTCTCACTCTTTTCCCTACACTGTGCTGCCTTCCTATTAAAATCCTAATTACCAAAGCATTAATATTATTAACATAAATATTAATAATGTTTGTTATATATGTTTCCCTTTGATCAAGGACACTAAAACCTCAAAGTAGAAACTCTGAAAAAAAAGTCTGACATGCAAGAATAGCAAGTTCACTTTCTCACATAAAGGGAAAGTAGCTGTCCCCATCTGGTTTACATTTCATGCCATACAGCAGGAAATATTTAAGTTGACAAATAGGATATTTACAACTGCAACAGATACTTGGCAGTTAGTTTTTAACAATTGTTGCAAATGTGATTTATTTGCTATTATAAAAGGGTATTACTGTGTGAATATGACTCCTGAAATTAGCTTCAGTTTAGCAAGGGGCCTTGACAGCTTGACCTCTTAATATCCTTATAATGACGCCATTTACATTCAATGCTTACTCAAGTCACTCACTGCTAGATTTGTTTGAAAGGAGTCCACTCTAGGGCAGATGTATTATGTATTTTAACACACAGAGTTGGTGAGTGGGGCAAATGTAGGCCTTCTAAGAGGAAAAACTGTTTAATCAAGTCTTCATGAAAATGTGTTAGTGTCCAACTTCCTACAGTGAAAATGCATTATGCTAATTACAGCATACTCCAGAAATACTTCATGTTTTCTCCACAAGACATTTTCATGGCATGTCTTAACACAAACATGTTCTGATCCTCTGCAACTTTAGTTTTTAATTTCACTGGAGAACTGTTACACAGGATAAGGATTGGCTGGGCCAGGATCAGAGAATGGGAAGAACGTAGACTTGGAGTCAGTTAGAATTGGATTCAGATCCCAACACCACCACTTCCTAATTCAATGGACTTGGGTACCTCCCTGAACCTCAGTTTCTTCATCTGTGACATGGGGTTGTTATTTTTTAGGCTGCCACAGAGATCCGAGATATTTATATCCAGCTTCATAAAACTGTAGGTACTTGATACATGGGGCCAGTCGTGTTTTTGTTGCTTGTTTAAAGCTCAAATGTCACCTTCATGATGCAGCCCTGACTTCATTAGACAAATCCAGTCTGTCCTTTCTTTCTGCTTCAATAGTACTTTGTTCCACCCCATTATTTTATCACATATAACACTGTATTGTTTAATTGGATATGTATGTATCTGTCCATCTGTCTTCACCTTTTTTTTTTTTTTTTTTTGAGATGGAGTCCCACTCTGCCACCCAGGCTGGAGTATAGTGGTGTGATCTCGCCTCACTGAAACCTCCGCCTCCCAGGTTCAAACAATTCTCATGCCTCAGCCTCCCAAGTATCTGAGATTACAGGCGCACGCCACTCTGCCCAGCTAACTTTTGTATTTTTAGTAGAGATGGCGTTTTGCCATGTTGGCCAGGCTGGTCTCAGGTGATTCTCCCGCCTCGGCCTCCCAAAGTGCTGGGATTACAGATGTGAGCCACCGTGCCCAGCCTGTCTCCACCTTCGTGATGGCAGGGCCTATGCCTATTTACCTTTGACTCCCCAGTGACTAGGATGATGATATGCCTTGAACATTGAACTGAGAAGGATTCCAGGGGTGCTTCTGGATTAAATGTGGGGGTGGAGGATGACAAGGGCAATTAACGTTGATCTGCCACAGGAGAGGGAAGAAGTAACACATGACCTACTTTTATCATTGCCAGTTTAGCACATAGTAGCTGCTCAGTAAATATTTGTCAAACGAATTAATGGACATTACTCAGTTACCTAGCAGTTGACATTAACTTAACTAAGGTCTATTTTTTAAAGCATTTGAATTTTTATTTTTATTGCATCATAGTATTCTTCTAATAACACTGTGATACAGCTAGGATAAGGTGTTATCACCAATTGACAATTGAGAGTACTGTGACATTGTAGGATTGGTAAAATAAGATTACCCTTCACTCTCATGAGAAAATGGGGATAGACCTAAGACTTAGAGGCCAACCATAAGTTTCCCTTAAATATCATATTGAGGTTCCCAGAGGGGCTGTCACTGCTTTTTCCAAAATCAGGGCAAACTGCCCTTTCTCATATTCATCACTCTTTTCCCCTCTTTCTGCTCTACTGTAGTTCCCCACCCTCCAAAGCTTCTGTCCAGTCTCATTTTCTCAGTAGAAAACCTGGCACTGACCATGTGCACTGACCTGTAGGCCATGGGCAGAAAAATCAAAGTCAACATGAGCTTTTCAAGGCTTCGCATCTCTGTCAGATTGTCTTGACCAAGTATTTCTGTAACTTCCCGCAAGAACGTTGAATCTTCTGAATCAGACTCCATTTCTCAGTTGAACAATGTAGAAACAGAAGCAAAAACGTCTACTCTATTAAGACACATGGTCACTGGTTTCACTTAGTCTGATGTAGTTTGGCCTGGTTAGGCAGAGGTGGGGCCTTCGCTACTGTTTGCTGATCTCACCCTCACTTCTACCGCTCCTGTTTTAATCAGGTGTGGGCAACCGGCCTTAACCTCGCATATAGTGACCAGCTGGCCCTGACTCAACTCACCTTATACCTGACAAACGGCCATCTGGATTGCAGTTTGAGCACCCTGGAAGTGCCCCGCTTTGTTCCAAAGGAAAGGAAGAAAACCAACCGCATTAGTGCGCTCTCAGTGCCGGTAAGCAAGAGATGCTTCCTGAAGGTTCTCGGTGTTCAGCAACACCAACTGCCACTGCCTGAGGTCTGTCTAGGAGCCAGGCTCTTTGAGTACAGGAAGAAGAGAGAGCCTCAGGCAAGTCACTGGACCTGTCTGAGCAGGGTCTGGAATTGCGAATATGTTGGTCAGAGGAAAGGGAGAAGCCATTCCCGGATGAAGCTGCAATCTGTGGAAATGCGAAAGAGCATGGGGCTCTCCTCTCCTTTTTCTGGGCGGGTACACCTACACCCATTGCCTCAACTACCAGCTGTTTCGCACAAAACCCATATTGTTCTAGCCCAAGTCTCTTTTGTGAGCTTCAGATTCGTGGGTCCAAAATTCCATAGATCATATCTAAAACTGCATCCCTTTCGTCTTTCTTCCTCCTGTACTTCCTGTTAGTGGATCAGGCCAGAGGCTGATAAGATAACCCCCAGCCCCACATCCAGTCAGCAAGCAGGGCATGTTGAGTCTAGCTGCTAAAATGCCACTAACCCGACCCCTCCTCTCTCTCCACAAAGATGGTGTCTTAGTTTCGGCTTCCGCCATCTCACACCTGTATTCCTCTTAAGATTGCCTGTCCCTGCCTGTCCCCTCCACCTAAACAGACATGGCAGCCAAGGTAGTAAGGTGAAAAACCAGTCTGAGCATGTTGTTCCCTTGTGTGTGATTGTGAATGGACTCCTGTGATCTTCAGGAAAATCCCACTTCTCAGCTTGGTTAAGGAGCCCCATCATTATCCGCCTCTTGCCACAGCTGCTGCCTACCCTTCTCGTCACTAGCTCCATCGGTGAAGGGGCTGGGGCCAGAGTCCTGGGGCTGGCTGCAGGTTACCAACCTCAGCACCCTGAGTAACAAAGGCCATAGCCCTGTGGAGACAGTGGGCGCTTGATTGAACAGGCTACGTTGGTCATGGAGACAGAGAACAAAGGCCAAGGGGACCAGATGCCCTTTGTGCAAGAGTGTATTGGGGACTCTTTGGCCACACTGCTCTCACAGCTGCCAGAGGATTTCTTTGGCCTTTCCTTACAAAAGTGGGCTTCATACTTTTTTGCAAATGAAACTCTACTTGAAATCCAAATATGTCAAACAGATAAAAGAGGAACTCTAGTGATTAATGGGACGCAACACGAGTGTCCCAGAGATACTTTTTCCAAGCGGTCTCCTTCCTCTCTGGTGAACCCCTTTGGGTCCAGGAGACACCTCTGGATTTGAATAACCTTTGTTTGACTCTTCCCAGGATCTCTGCAGTCACCATAAGGAGGGTACCTGATGTCTTGGGGGGCACAGGCAGCCTCCTCCTTCCCCTCTTCTTCATCCAGTTGTTCAGTGAGTTACCAGGAAGAACCTTGCTCACAGGAATCCCCTTGATCTCATTTCCTGAGTAAGAAGAGAAGCAGAGTGGGGCTAGAGAGGAGAAACAGACCTCTTTTAATTATGACCCAGGCCTTTGCTAAGAGGCTTTCATGTCCAACTCCACCTGTGGCCTCCATCCTCACCAAAGAGACCTGAGAGACCCTATGTTCAATGCTAGAGGGAGAGACAGCAGTGACAATTGAGCCCTTCTGGCCTAAGTCTATGCCATTTCTGCAAGAAGCTGGGGGTCAGGTGTGGTGGCTTGCACCTATAATCCCAGCACTTTGGGAGGCTGAGGCAGGCAGATCATTTGAGCCTACGAGTTCTAGACCAGCCTAGGCAACATGGCAAAACCCTGTCTCCACAAAAATACAAAAATTAGCCAGGCATGGTGGAGCATGCCTATAATCCTAGCTACTGGGGAGGCTGAGACAGGAGGATCACTTGAGCCCTGGAGGTCAAGGCTGCAGTGAGTCATGATCGTGCCATTGCACTCCAGCCTGGGTGACAGAGTGAGACTCTATCTCAAATAAGTAAATAAAATAAAAAGCTGGAAGCAGAGTGGTATTCAGCGCAAGACTTCCAAAGACAATTGCAGCTTTTAAGTATGTTGCTTCAGAAGGCTATCAGCAGAAGTTGTGCTTTGAATGAGAAGCACTCCCCCACTTTCCCCATGTTGCCCATAGGTTTCATTCCTAGCTATAGGCAACATTCTTCTGTGATCAAGTCTTAAACACTTTTAGGAACTGCATGCACACAAAAGGGAGGCATTATGATCTTCAATAAGGCAAATGCCTCTTCAATCACTGGAGAAAAGCTATGCAGGTTTTCTGATGTAGGAATAAATTGAAAGTGCTTTTCATTTTAGAAAGATATAAACAGATATTCCCACCTTGGTGCCACTATGCTTGGGTTGTGCACACACCCTCCTGTGCATATGTACACACATGATCAGCGATTTTTTAAAAAAGAAGCATGTGCACATGCATACACAGTACAACTCACAAGCAAATCGAAGCTTCCGGAACAAGTGTGAACAGACTATGATGCCGTCAAGTTTATGATCAGGCAGTTGACAGCCTCCTTCAAAGGACTGAAAAGATTGAAGGAGAAGAAAATGAACAGATGAAACCACAATGATAATCAGAGCACATTCAGAACTAATGCCTATAAAATGCTTCTAGTGTGGGTCCTTTTCTTTAATAATATGCTCTATAGAAGGAAAGCAAACACCTTCCTGGACTCTCGGAAGAGCTGTTGTCTCATCTCAGAAACAGGTGGCAGAACTGTCACTCAGACCCGTTTAGACCAGGTGAATGGGTTTCTGATTCACTGACCTCCACAAAGAACCACAACAAGACCTGATAAATCCCAGATGTGCATGTTTTAGAAATGAAAAGGAATCGCCTAACAGTGTTTTAACTTTCAATTAATGTTCTGTCCAAACCGGCATCAATCACCACCCTTTTCTGTCAGTTTTCACTCTTCCTCGCTCTTTCTGGACCCTCCATACCATGGTTGGTGAGTGTCCAAAAGGGAACATCTTTGCAAACATCTAACACAACCCAAGTCATTTATACACATTTTAGCAGCACATGATCTATAATGAATGATTAAGTAAAACCTTTTGTGTTAAATTATGATGTTAATAATGATTCTGTCTCCTGTAATTTATTATAAATTCTCAAATGCTTCTGGTTTGATTTTGATAGAATGCAACAACAACAGAGTTTATATGATGACTTTATTTTTAGAACTCCTTCTTTGAAGGCACACATTTCCCTGCTACTGCTGCTACTGTAATTATGTACAAAACCAATCACTCATTAGAGTTAGGATACATTATCTTCTAGACAGATGAGGCTAAATAAGCAACACATTAATAATTCAGAGAGCAGTTCATTATGCATGTGGATGCCTGCTTCGTAACTGAAATAAGAACCTCATCAGCCTCTGCCAACCCTTAAACAATAGTTCTGTGTTATTGCAGCCACATTCAAGTTTACGCTTGTTAAACTGCTACTTGGATTATTTTATCAAACATTCATTTATTTGTGGTCCCTTACTGCCGAGAACAGATTTTGGAAGCTCCTTTTTTAAGTTAATGATTTGAGCAATGGGTGTTATTAATTCTCAGAATATTATAAACATGATTAATTTTCAGGCAGAGATTTATTACATAAGGATTTCAACTATGTCAACTGAAATGCATCACTGTCAAAACAAGTATCATGGCGAAAATAGAATATGTTCCACACTTCAAGTGCTGGTGCTCAGAACTAAATCAATTTAAATTGTGGCTGAAGCAAAATTATATTCTCCAGTGAAAAGGAGTATTTTGAGCTTCCTTTATTTAGCTTGAAGCATTCTTGTTAGATTGTGATTTAGAAAGGTAGTTTAATAAGACTAGACTTCTACCAAGAATATTTTGTCTTTTATTTTTTTCTCTTGTTTTACTAGAAAAGGCTAACCTCTGAAATTCTCACCCATTCCAAATGTGGCCAGTGGAAATTTGGAGTGAAGAGTACTGGTCTGGGAGTTAGGGATCATGAGTTCTGATCTTCTCTTCTGGCCTCAGTTTCCTCATGTGTAAAATAAAGGAGGGCTACATGATCCCCAAGGTCACTTGAGGGATTTGATTTTTATGGGGCCTATAGAAAGGACTGCACCAAGCCTGGCCCCGGCAGCCTCATGTGTTGTGGATGGCTGAAGGAAGGGACATCTCCTGTGTGGGGACACAGGAAGGGCCCATCCCTCTATACTACAGCCTTCACTTAAGAGGTCTTTTTCTTGCAGGATCTTTTAGAAACGAGTAATATTGTAACAGGTTATATTCTAAGTTCTCATCAGCCTTTACCTTAGCCATCAGTTACTACTTTCAGCAAGAATCAACTACAAGTAAATTCTGCAGATATTTATCCAACGCCTATTTTGTGCCAGGCACTCTACTAAGCACAGAGGATATAAGGGTGAGTAGCTAAGCACTCCAGTTTATCAAAGGACACAGAGCTTTTACTCCACCCCAAGTACTTTACTAAGTGCTTTCCAAGAATCTTTTTGCAGTCCAATGTATTAGACAGGTGCTGTTATTATGCTCATTTTTAGAGAGGAAGGCGAGGTTAAGAGATGTTAAGCATTTGTTAAAGGTCAGTAAGCAAGCGAGTAGGGAAGCCAAGATTTAACCTCAGCCTGTGTTTAATTGTCATGTGTTCGAACATGCCTTGCATCGGCTGAGGATCAGTGATTCAGCCCCAGAGTGGAGCCTGTGCTCACCCCTAAAGAAGTCCCTTGTTGAGGCCATTGAGAAAGCTATTCTTTGAAAGGAGGATGTATTTCCCAGTGTGACGAGGTTGTCTCCAGGAATATTGCCATTATCCATTGGCTTCTCGTCTGCTCTGAGCTCAGCCTCAGCTTCTGAGTCTCACACAGAAGCACTAAATAGACTGGATGTTCATAGAGGAGTCTTAGATTTTAAAAAGGACATGTAACTGGACATGGTTTCCTATACATAGCACAGATTTCCAAGCAAATAACACAGAGCATGGAAAAGAGCATGTCACTTATACCACGAACCATGTAGAAAAGCTTGACTATGTTTTTTTAAAAAATGAACAGTTCACACACTAAAAATAGGTATGAAATATACATCTTCAACTTTTCCAAATCAAGTTTAATGGGGTTCTCATTTAATTTTTTGAAATACATAATATAGTCACATGGTTCAAAAGGCAAAAGGTGGAAGCGGTCACACATTGACAAACCTCCTTCCCATTGACTAGTTCCCACCTCAACCTACAAAGTTAACCACCATTCTGTGTCTATATAACCTTTCAGAGCATCTTTTTACATACACAAGTAAATACACATACAGGTGATCCTTTTCCCCCTTTTATGCCCAAAATGTAGCCTATAATACATACTGTTCTGAATCTCACTTTTTTCTTTGGAGAGCTTTCTTTAACACTTCATAAAAATGTTCTCATTTCTTTTTTTTCAGATTCAGACACCTGAGCAGTATCATTTCTTTTTTATAGCAACATGTTATTCCATTGCATGGATGTGCCATAATTTGTCTACCCCATGGGTAGATTTTTGGGTTGTTTCCAGTTTTTTCCTATTACAGTGCTGCAGTGAATAACTTTGTATATATATCACCTGGCACATTTCAGATATATCTTAGAATATATACCATAAAGTGGAATTTTGGCTCAAAGGACATAAGCATTTTTAATTTCAACAGATATTTCCAAATCATGAAATCATGATTTCTTTTTTGATCCTTGTCAAACCTAGATAAATTGTACAGCATCAGAAGAGACTAGTTTTTACAAATCAACCTCTTAATAATGATGTTTTCTATTTGTATAATGCTTTATACTTTAATTATACATGAGCTTATTTGATCCCCATGATAACCCCAAGAAATCGATGTCAAGGATTATTATATCCATTTTACAGAATAGGAAACTGAGGCTAAGCAAGTTTAAGTGAGCTGCCCAAGTCATAAAGGTGGTACATAGCAAAGCCCAGGTCTTCTGATTCAAGTCACCTTCCGATGGAAAGGTTTATTGGTTAGTTGATCAGTTTTTTTAAGTGAAAATAATTGCTAACATTCATTGAGAGCTTACTACGTGCCAGACACTATTCCAAGGTCTTTATATTCTCACCTAATCCTCCTCTCAATACTCCTATGCTATTCACTTGTGCTATCAGGCTGGATATAAGACAACCCTAGGTGATTGATAGTTTTTTCCTGTATAAACTGTGCAGTTGGCTAAGTCTTCTAAAAAGTAGGTGTATCTTGTAAGTATTATTCTAATGCATTTATTTAGCACTTAATATGTGCCGGGACTTTCACCAAGCATCAGGAGTCAAAGATACTTGACAAAGTCCCTATCCTTAAGGAGCTGAAAAGCAAGGCCATAGAGAGAGAGATGTTGCTATTAAAATAGATAACATACACAAGGAAATACCACAAGGCCTCATTTAAATGCCATTTGAGTGACAGACCCTCAGCTTGCTGCCAGAGTTCTCAGGGGAAATGACTGTGAACTGGCAGGGACAGGGAACACTTTACTGAAAACATAGAACATGATCCTGCCTTAAAGACTAGAACAGTTACTAACTGGCAGGGATGGGAGGACGTCCCCTAGTAGATGGGACAGAGTCCAAAGAAACCTGTGGTCTGCTAGGAAAAGGCAATGAACCAGTTGGACTGGAGCACAGAATTGGGGAAGTGCGGAGCAGGAGAAGTAGTTGGAAGGGGGCACTGAGCAAGTTTGGGGAGGTTTACCCACCACACCGGGGTCTGAATTTCACCTTGAAGGTGAAAAGGCCTGAATATTTCTGAGTAGAAGGATGACACTGACCAACCTTTGTTAGGGGAAAATGATTAATCTGGTGATACTGTTCAGAATCCCAGGAGAAGGGGGAAGAGTGGGGGGAAAAGCAGCCTGGGAAGTTACATTTATTGTAGATCCAAAATCCTTTCAAAGGAATGACAGCAAAAATAGTAGCTACCATTTATCAGGTTCCAGGCACTGCAGTAGGTGCTTATTTAATCATCAGAAGACAGAGAATTTCAATGATCTGTTCAAGATCACACACATAGTAAGTGGCCTTGTCAGGTTTTGAACTTCTTTCTCACTTCATATAACCTTTCCACTCTTTCCACTACAGAATTATGCTTGTATCCTCACCTCTAACTCTCCAGGCAATAAAGGTCTGGACTAGGATGGTGATGGTTATGGAAAAGAAGGTTGGGAGACATGTACCAAATATGCTGGCTCTTCTTTCAGATTCTTTATGCATCGCAAGCCCTGGTCTGGGAGGAGGGGGAGTTGCACTCTGCATCTCTAGTGAAGAAGAAACCTCAGGGTAGCCCGCCCTTACGTGTTGTCTAGCAATCATGTACTACTGGACAGTAAGCTCTTCTGCTGTGCTTTGGAGCCAAGATACATAGTATTGCTAGATCGTGCTACCACATGCCTGCCTGCCTACCTCTATTGCTGGCTGGGGTCTGGTCTTGGTTTTTCTTTATATACTATGGCAGCATCAGACAAGTTTATAAGACAAAAATAACCTTGGAATTATCTTGTGAATTCATGGCAATTACCATGCAATTACATGCTCAGTAACCACAATGGAATTCAAGAGTGTTTACAGTTCACTTCCATGTGCAAAAGCCCATGCTTCTGGGCTTTTCAGTGTGAAGGTGAGAGCATGGCCAGCCTGGTATGGCAGGGCGAGCAGGCCTGGTGGCCATGCCCTTCCAGACATACTGGCCAGCTGGGCCAGAACTTCTCCAAGCCAGTTCTTGTTACCCCACCAATTACTCCTGCTTAGTCCACCAGAGCCATGCTGTCCTCCAGCAGGCAAGACCCAGAGCAACTGCCCTGAGTTGTCCTCCTCTAAGGATGGCGTGACTGTCCCCTGTGCGTTGTAATAATCACCTGCTTTTGCCCCAAAGTATTTATCAATGGGCAGTGTCTTTCTTGAATTACTTAAATTTCTTGAATTCAAATTATCCTTTGAAGAGTCTCTTAAGAGGGAAGAGCTATCCACCTAATCTATTTCATTTATTCATTCTCTTTTATGTAATAAACACCGAGTGCCTGTTCTGTGCTGGTATCATGCCCAAACCGGATATTCAGAAACCAAACAGCGCCTGCCCCCAAACAGCGCCTGCCCTCAGAAAACTCCCAGTCATGGAAGGGAGACAACCAAGGGAACAACTCATGATAGGTCAGGGTGACAGTGTACAGCTGTGAGGCATATGAGGGTCAAATCAGATTTCTGTTGTTAGAAAAATCCCAATGGCTACAAATGGGACCCTACAAGGTGGGTACACAACTCAAGATGTATTAGCCTGTGGAGGCCTAACACATTTGCAGATGTGGACTCTACTTGCATTTAGGATGAGCAGCCTTAACTGGCGGTATTGATGATATGACCTTCGGACACAGGACTTGATGTCAATGTTGAAGAAAAACATGCTCCCCCAATCATGTGTCGGGGGAGCATGTCACCAAAAGTGCCACGAAATCTGAGAGAGAGAGAGAGAGAGAGTGTGTGTGTGTGTGTGTGTGTGGAGAGGGAGAGAGAGATGCAGGAGAGGAAAGGATGTCTATTCTCTGCAGAACACTCAGTCAGCCCTAATTCCCCTGCGTTATCTCAGAGACAGGAGGTGAGCCGGAGGCCTGATTATAATGCATGTCAGGTCACTACGATTCCTTATGGCCAGCTCCAGACCAGGTGCGCCTCCTTTTCCTACTCCTGTTCCAAGTCACTGCACAAGTCCGGGTACCTAGTTGCCCAGCACCTGTGCACCACCACAGTTCAAGAACCAAGCCAGGAACCTTTATCTTCTATGCCCTAAGGTTGGCCATGGCCCTATATGCAGTCTTCCACATTTCCAGCTATCCAGAGAAAAACAGTTGATTGACTAAGGCAAATATCACATCTCACAAAGAACATGCTATAAAACTGCCAGGATCCAGTACTTCATCTGGTACATGTTAAATGTTAAATGTTTTCAGGAAATACGTAATGACAGCACTTTGGCCCTACTATCACCATTCTCTTTGGCATGGCTTTCACTGATAGACAAACAAGATAAAGAAGAGCAGTTTCCCCAAAGAAAGAAAGCAGCATCAAATTTCTAATGTTGGCCACCTCAAGGAGGTGATCCATGCTCAGTGACTTGCTGCCAAAGGTTGAAGTATGGGAAGAGCGGGAAAATACCTTTACAGCAGAGAAACCTGTAAAGTTTTTTCACAAACTTCAAAAGCCACTGTAGCCAGGTGATAAAGGTTAACGTCATCAGTGATAAGTCACACTGATACCATCTATCTACCCTAGATACGAAGTGAGGAAAATGGCAGTTTGCCCATGTGGTCTTCCTCTCAAAAACACATTACTACAGTCTAATCAGGAGAAAAACATCAGACAAACTGAAATTGAGAGAGATTTCACAAAATGCTTGCCCATTGCTCCTCAGAACTGTTAAGATCATCAAACACAGGGAAAGTCTGTGAAGCCATCACAGCCCAGAGAAACCTAAGGAGAGATGACAACTAGTTATGGTGTGGTATCTTAGATGGGATCCTGAAACAGAAGAAAGGAATCAGGGAAAAATGAATGAAATAGAAATAAAGTATGGATTTACGTTAATAGTAATGTAGGGCCAGGTGTGGTGGCTCACACCGGTAATCCCAGCATTTTGGGAGGCCAAGGCTGGCAGATTGCTTGAGCTAGGAGTTCAAGATCAGCCTGGGCAACATAGTGAGACCCTGTCTCTACAAAAAATAATAAAATTAGCCATGTGTGGTGGCACACACCTGTAGTCCCAGCTACTTGGGAGGCTGAAGCAGGAGAATCACTTAAGCCCAGGAGGCACAGGTTGCAGAGAGCCCAGATTGCGCCACTGCACTCCAGCCTGGGTGACAGAGTGAGACCCTGTCTCAAAAAATAAAAAGTAATGTAGCAATTTGTTCCCTTAGTTGTGACAAATGTATCATAGCAATGTAAGATGTTAACAATAGAAGGACTGGGTGTGGGGGATATAGGAACTCTCAGAATTACCTTTGCAATTTTCTTGTTAATCTACAAGTATTCAAAAATTATAAGTTTATTTAAATATCTGTTTAATATTCAGTTGTGCTCCTTTCCAGACGCTGGCAACCAGTCGTTATGCGGTGATGACCACCCAGCTAAGACACAGCAATCTCTCACTGGTTTTCCACTACGTTTTTCTCCAGATCTGTAGGGCCCATGGCATTGGCTATGATCTGGAGGTATGAAGGGTTACAGTTGGCCAGGGGTGGACCAAAGGCATGCCTGTGGGTGATCTATGTAGCTAATAATTTGGTGCCCCTTCAAATAGATATTCTTTAATATTAGTTTGACGTGTCTGTAGAGGAAGGCTGATTGCTGCTTGGGGAAGAGCAGATACGCAACTCCACAGAAAGTAGCACTTAGTCCTGGAAAGTTCTACTTCGTCACCAATCTTGCACACCCACTTTGGTAAAGCAGAAGCCATGCAAGCTCTCCAGACTTAGGATGCATTTTGGGGACCACCTCATGATCCTGAAGCAGGCCCTGAGCTTCTTGATCCCACCCAAAGCTGCTTATCAATGAATAGCTTCTGTCTTAGTCTGCTGGGGCTGCCATAACAATATAGCACAAGCTAAATGGCTTGAACCACAGAAATGTTTTCTCACTGTCTGGCAGCTGGTACATCCAAGGACAAGGCACTGGCAGATTTCGTTCCCGGTGAGGGCTTGCTTCCTGGCTTGTAAATGGCTGCCTCCTTGTGGTGTCCTCACATATTGGAAGGAGAGAGAGAGATCTCTGTTGTCTCTTTTACAAGGTACCAGTTCTGTTAATCAGAGCGTCACGCCTACAACCTCATTTAACCTTAATCACTTCCTTAGAGGCCCTCCAATACAGTCACTTGGGAGGTTAGGACACATTTCAGTCTGTAGCATCCTCCTACCAACATAATGATAATTTATTTCTGAAGGGAGTGCTGATAAAAACCATTTTCTCTACTTTTGGTCTATTTCCAATGATACCGGGGCCCCTGCATAGCTGCTTTATCCTGATGTAGCTGACTAGGGGCAAGTGCAATGCAATGTCTCCTGTCAAAAACAGAACCTCCATTTTGTGCCTAGAGACTCATGTTACTCCAGAGAAATAGTTTCATGTTTTTCCACTTTGATTCAGATTTTCAAGTCTCTCACACTCAGGGCCATTCTAAGACCCTGAGTAACCCTGTACACTCTTACTTATGGAAGACCCACTTCACAGCACCTCAAACATCTTAAAATATATTCATCTCCCACATTAAATATAAGGTATATATAATGGCATAAGAATTGAGTAGTAACCAGTCGATCAGATGTTTTGATTTGTAGATATTCAGTTCTACATTTATTAACTTATATTCTTTATACTTGAGACCAGTACAATTTTCAAGGATCAAATTTTGTAAGTTCTATTTTTCTTTTTCTTTTTCTTTCTTTCTTTTTTTTTTTTTGAGACAGAGTCTCACTCTGTCGCCCAGGCTGGAGTGCAGTGGCTTGATCTCGGCTCACTGCAACCTCTGCCTCCTCGATTCAAGCAATTCTCCTGCCTCAGCCTCCTGAGTATCTGGGATTACGACGGGCATGTGCCACCATGCCTGGCTAATTTTTGTATTTTTAGTAGAGACAGGGTTTCCCCATGTTGGCCAGGATGGTCTCGATCTCTTGACCTCGTGATCCGCCCGCCTCAGCCTCCCAAAGTGCTGGGATTACAGGCGTGAGCCACCGCACCCAGTCCCAAAATTTATACATTCTTTAAAAGCATGCAGACCTTCAGCATGAGGCCAAGTGAATAGAATGGTCTGGCTGACCCTTGGCAATCCCCAGCAGGCTGCCAGGCACTGTCAGGGCACATGAGACTCTTTGATTAGATGGATTCGTGCTGTTTGCAGACACATAAAGTGGAGTTTGGATCCCCTTGCAAATTACATTAAAATTGATAAAATAAAGAGAGAATGAAGAAGCCAGATTGAACTGATTTACCTGAAATTAATTGTTACATCTGCTACATACAATCCCTTTGGAATTAAACAGTTTTTAGCCCCAAACTGATTAGACCAAAACACTTCCACATACCAGAAGATGGTTAAATCTAACTCTAACTTTATCTGAATCTATTTGTTTTATTTTATTCTAAAATATCAAAAGTAGAACAACTCTGTAAAAAGGCATATTTGGCAGGGACAGTCTCCTGCCCTTCCCGCCCCTCCCCCGCCAAAAGTGCTTCATTACTTTCTATTGCCTGAAATTATTATTAGAGATTTATTTCTTGAGCTTAAGACTTTATATTTGACTGAAGTTCAAGTACCCTTGGGGTAAGTAAAGCACCAAACTTTATAGGTTATTTACTCCTTAGTCTCTGAGTTGATTGGAACTATTTCCAAGAGCAGATTTTATAGGGGAAACAGATGGCTAAGGCCGGGGGAAGCACGTGGATGGTGCAGAGGAGAGGGTTCCACTGAGGGTCAGGGAGCTCACTGAAGACAGCTACAGAAAAGGCAAACAGAGGCCAAGCGCAGTGGCTCATACCTGTAATCCCAGCACTTTGGGAGGCCGAGGTGGGTGGATCACCTGAGGTCAGGAGTTTGAGTCCAGCCTGGCCAACATGGTGAAGCTCCATGTCTACTAAAAATTAGCCAAGCGTGGTGGCGTGCACCTGTAATCCCAGCTACTCAGGAGGCTGAGGCAGGAGAATCACTTGAACCTAGGAGGCAGAGGTTGCAGTGCGCTGAGATTGTGCCACTGCTCTGCAGCCTGGGCCACAGAGTGAGACTCTGTCTCAAAAAAAAAAAAAAAAAAGGAAAGAAAGAAAAGGCAGACAGGGGCACCGAAGACACTTCCAGCAGAGTTCCACAGACTCACCTCCAGGCCACCCATGCACAACAACTTAAAAACGGATGAAAGATAAAATGAGAAAGAAGAAGAAATATAGATAAGAGCAACAGATGATGAAACAATGCAAAGAAGAAGAAAAAGATAACAGAAGAAAAGAGAGAGGAGAAAATCCAGAGACAGAGCATCCACTGAAAGAGGAGGAGGGGATAATCAGAAAGAAAAGGAGCAGATAAGCCGGATGCGGTAGCTCACACCTGTACTCCCAGCACTTTGGGAGGCCGAGGCAAGTGGATCACGAGGTCAGGAGATCGAGACCATCCTGGCCAACATGGTGAAACCCCGACTGTACTAAAAATACAAAAATTAGCTGGGTGTGTTGGCAGGCACCTATAATGCTAGCTACCCGGGAGGCCCAGGCAGGAGAATGGCTTGAACCCGGGAGGCAGAGGTTGCAGTGAGCCGAGATCACACCACTGCACTCCAGCCTGTCGACAGAGCAAGAC
>NW_012115043.1:3654336-3661047 GCF_000951035.1 Colobus angolensis palliatus | reverse complement strand
AAAAAAAATTAGCCAGGGATGGTGGCGCACACCTGCACACCTGCACACCTGCAGTCCCAGCTACTCAAGAGGCTGAGGTAGGAGAATTGCTTGAACTTGGCAGGTGGAGGTTGCAGTGAGCTGAGATCACGCCATTGCACTCCAACCTGGGTGACACAGTGAGACTCCATCTCAAAAAATAATAAAATAAAACAAAATAAAATAAAATAAAATAAATGCTTGATACATCAAGATGAGCTGGCAGTACTCTACTTGTCTGCCAAAAACAAAAATTTAACTCTGTTTGAAGGAAGATGTTATCTAGAGCTGCTACAATTTTCCATCTTTAATGACCATCATCTGATAAAAAACCATAAGGTATACTAAAAGAGGGACCAAATCATTGAAAACAAAGGGGAAAAATAGAAAAAGATCCACAGGTGACTCATAACTCCACTGATCCAGGCCACTTTTCAACACAATCTATGAAAGCTAGAAGACAATGGGAACATAATTTTAAAGTATTGAAAGAAAAGTCTCTGCCAACCAAGCATCCTATTCCCAGCAGGAATAGAGTTTAAAGACAGGGACGTTAAAATAGCTAGGACTAATATGTTCAACAAAACATGTATGTTCGTAATATGTTCATGTCACCAAAGACCTAGAATCAGTTTTTTAACCCAAATGGAAATTCTGGAACCAAAAATTAGTGTGACAAAATTAATAATATATGAATTTAATAGGTTATCAGAACAAATGATTAGTGAACTAGAAAACAAGCCAGTAGAAAAAAAATTCCAACTTATACACAGAGGGAGAAAATGATGAAAATGTAGAAAAAGGCTTCAGAGATACATGCAACATGGAGGAAACAATCTTTAACTTTCCTGCAATTAGTGTTCCACAAGGAGAGGAGGGAGTGATTTTATATAAATACTGGCTGGGAATTTCCTACACCTAGTGAAAGACATCAAAACACATATCCAACCTCATTCAAAAAGCACTAAAAACCTCAGACAAGATAAGGAAAATCACACCTAGGCACATCATGATTATACTCCTGAAAATTGAAGAGCAACAGAAATTTTGAGACGGAGTCTCGCTCTGTCACCAGGCTGGAGTGCAGTGGTGCAATCTCAGCTCACTGCAACCTCCACCTCCGGGTTCAACAGTTCTCCTGTCTCAGCTTCCTGAGTAGCTGGGACTACAGGCACCCGCCACCTCGCCAGCTAGTTTTTTGTATTTGTTTAGTAGAGACGGGGTTTCACCGGGTTAGCCAGGATGGTCTCGATCTCCTGACCTCATGATCCGCCCATCTCCGCCTCCCAAAGTGCTGGGATTACAGGCTTGAGCCACCGTGCCTGGCCAGAAAGTGTTATTTCTACCATATTACAGTGAGGACTTTAGGTTTAAAGATTTTAAGCACTTTCCCAGGGTCATACAGCCAGGAATTTTGTGGAACTGACATTTGAACCCATAGCTGTCTACAAAGTCAAGCATGATTCTTCGTTTTACACAAGGTGTCCCCTATATAAGCCCCTTTTCCCCCTAAGGACTGTTTCCCACCAACTGTCTCTATTTCTAAAATATTACCAACCCAGTCCAATAAGAATTCTGGAATCTATTTCCAATATATCCCCTCTAGGTACCTCTTATGTATTCTTCAGCTGGAGAAACACAGACTTCTTTTCGTAACCCCTATGACTATCTCTACATTAAAAAGGAGAAAAAAAAGTTTAGCAATTTCCCTAAAATTTTATGGCCTTTTTGGGTTATGCTGAGTCTAAAAACAAGATCATTTACCCAAATTCCAGAGTAACCTGCTCCCACTCTTGGGTGAGTTTAACGTGGGTGCTCGTTCCAGAAAAAGAAAGTAACATTAATAACACATCATTGTCAGTGCTACCAAAAGAAGAATCCTCAAAAGTCCTTATTCTCAGCAGTGTTTTTTCTTCCCATTATGATCACAGACTTTCAAATGATGTTCTTGTCCAAAGTCCCAGGGGGAAAAAAGGGGGAAATTAGATCACTCTATGAGTTTATTTTTCCTTGACGCATATGGGAAGGGAGCATTGCTGAGTTTGTAAGCAACTTGGTGGATCTCATTCCGGGTATTTTTCTAATGCTACAGAATACCCCCACTGACTTCCTAATGAAATGAAGTTGTAATGAAAGCCATATGGAGAAAGGCGTCATGTTTACTGCCTGCACCAGTGTGGGGCAGGGCTGGTATCACACATACACAGGCAGTGTGCCACCATCCTAAATAGCTCCACAGTCACCAGCAATCATTTCCTCTGGACAGGGTATTGCCATGGTGGGAATCATCTGAGCTGCTCACAAATATTCTGATTCTCCTCCTTCCAGGCACATAACGAAATTGTATTTCCTCAGCCCTCCTCCTGAAGAAGGGCATGGCCACATAACTTGCTTTGGCCAGTGAAATATAAGCAGAGGTAATACGTGTCCTTGTTATGCAGAAGCCTGTAGGAGCCACTTCCTGAGTTGCCATATCCTTTTTCCTGCCTTGGAAATCATGGAAACACATTGAGACAGAGCCTCCTTCAGCCTGGGTCCCTGCACATACTCACAGTGATCAAAGACCCATGCCAACCCATGTAGGAAATGGAGCAGGACCAAGAACTGCAGCTTTCGTTGTCAGAAACAACCAGTAATTTTGTTGAATTACTGCAACATAACCCGACCTAACCAGGTTGATACAGAAATTAATATCAAAAGAAGATGCTCCTAAAACAGAAACCTAAAATTTAGGTACTGGCTTGGTGGTCAGGCAATGAGTGGCTGGGAAACTGTTAATGGAAACCAGAAGGATGACAATTCATGTTATGAAGTGGTGAAATATTTGGCAAAATTGATACCTGCAATTACTTGGAAGGCAAATAATATACCTAATGTACCTCCAGCTCTAGGAGAAACAGTTGGAAATGTTAGTGTTAATGGTTTATATTGGGCATTGCTGACTGCATTTGGCAAGGTATTATACAAAAATTATGAGCTTCTAGATGAATCAGACATCTTGCAAGCAGAAATGAAAGGGAATAGAGAGATCCCAGAAATTCGGCACTTTGCAAAATGGGAAAAGCTGAACTGATTTTAAACCTCAAAAATGAGAATTTTAAAAATTGAAGAGGCATTTATTTACACAACCAAAGTCAATTAAAACTCAGCCTTGCAATATGAGTCAAATTAAAGGCATGACTATAACCTACTATTAAAACCTCTGAATTAAAGTATCTTAGAGTATGAATCCAACAAAGATTACGGCATCCAGTACTGTAGTAGTCCATTCTCATGCTGCTATGAAGAATACCCAAGACTGGGTAATTTATAAAAGAAGGAGGTTTAATTGATTCCCAGTTCTGCATGGCTGGGGAGGTCTCAGGAAAATTACAAACATGGCGGAAGGGGAATCAAACATATTCTTCACCTGATGGCAGGAGAAAGAAGTGCTGAGCAAAGGGGGAACATCCCCTTATGAAATCATCAGATCGAGTGAGAACTCACTATCATGAGAACAGTATAAGGGTAACCACCCCCATGGTTCAGTTACCTGCCACTGGGTTCCTCCCATGACACGTGGGGATTATGAGAACTACATTCAAGATGAGATTTGGGTGGGGACACGGCCAAACCATATCAAGTACATATTTTCATTGAGAAAGACTCTCTCAGGAAAAAGAGAACAGAACAAAAGAGTAAAAAGAAAAAGGGTATAGCTCTCCTACTGAAGCCTGATAGGCTTAAGATAACTGAAATTAAGAGAGAGGCATAGAAGCAAGAAAGCAAAGAAATATAGAAAATTTAAGAAGTATGTACAAAAGACCTCCATGTTGTAGCTATTGGTACTTGTAGCTGATTGAAATCAAACAGATTAGAAACCAACTAAGTTCTTTAAAGAACTCAACGTCAAGAGAAATCTGTCTGGATTGACTGTCACTGCTTAAGACTTTAAACAACCCCTGGGCCCTCAACTATCTACAGGCAGGAAGAGGATGAGAAAGTTTTAAAATTGCTAAGGATGGCTTGTGCCTATAATCCTAGCTGCTCAAGAGGTTGAGGCAGGAGGACCGCTCACTTGAGGCCAGGAGTTCAAGACCAGCCTGGGCAACATGGTAAGATCCCAGCTCTTAAAAAATCGCTAAGGAAAATATAATCTCTAGTATCCACTTCAGATGTGGCCCGAGGACAATTATGAAAAATAAAATCTCAGAAGGCAGAGTCAAGGACCACAAAGAATAGTGTCTAAGCTCATGAAAGCAATTGGGATCAGAGCTAATCAAGGAACATTTTCCACCCAAAGGATAGGGGCCCTGGAAATGTCTGCCCAGTGGGATATCAGAATTACTACAAAGTCCTGTCTTCTGTTTCTCTCTCATTGTTTCTCTTTCCAAATGGAAGTATTTAGTGCAGTTACCCAGTCCTGTTCCACCAGTTTTTGAATAGTAAGGGCTGAATAGATACTTTTGTTTTTTTTCTTTCTGGTTCATGGCTTTTCAGATCAAGAGAGCCAGACCTGATCTAGAAGATATCATGGATCACCCATAGATATTTCTGTTTGATAGCATTTTATACCTTGTTAAATATTTTCACACATTTTGTTTCATTCCTGCAATAACTTTGAAAGGTAGACATTTTCATTCTGATATTGTAAATGAGGAAGCTGAGACTTAAAATGTTAAATCACTTTGCAAGTTTACTAGTAAAAAAATTATGTATTATGGTGCTTTCTAATGACTAGCTTGAAAAGAATTTTACACAGAAGTAAAATTTTAAATATCATTTAGCAGGGAGAAAGATGGATAAACGCAAACAAAAAGATCTATAACCTAAGATGCTACCTGGGAAACGGGCCTGAGTAGGATAGCAATTGGGAATCTGGTAGCCAGGTAGTAACACATGAGCATATTGTCAAGGGAGATACTGGGGTATGTAAGTAGATTGCAGTTGCCTGGGGAAAATGTTGCTAACATTGAGGTTTACTTTGGTAGCTGCCTACGGGTAGACTCTTACATCTCTCACAGGTAAAATAAAATATGGAATTGTTTTATGGGATAAGGGAAAACAGTTTTGTGTAAGCCTTTCATTTCTGTTGTTTTCTCTGGATGAAGGCTAAGAATATTCCTGGTCACCTTTCTTAGAAAGTTGTAAATGTCCTGCCAAATCTAGACATTCTGACTATGACAAGGTATCTTGCAACCAACTAACTCTTTCACTAAAAATGATTATAAAGGCTGGATAGATATATATAAAACAACTGCTTGAAGGTATTGATGGGCAACTAAAATAGTCTTAAAAGAACAGAAGGGCCAGTCACCGTGGCTCACGCCTGTAATCCCAACATTTTTGGGAGGTCGAGGCGGGCGGATCACTTGAGGCCAGGAGTTTGAGACCAGCCTAACCAACATAACAAAACCCCGTCTCTCCTAAAAATACAAAAATTAGCTGGGTGCGATGGCCCATCTCTGTAATCCCTGTAATCTGGTGGCTGAGGCACAAGAATCATTTGAACCCAGAAGGTGGAGGTTGCAGTGAGCCAAGATCATGCTACTGCACTCCAGCCTGGGTGACAAAGCAAGACTCCGTCTCTAAAAAAAATAAAGAAAGAAAGAAAGAACAGAAGCATCTAAGGTGAGTGTCATATTCCCCCAAGTTTTAAAGGACATTTAAAAATGTGTTAGGAAATAAATCTAAACAGATTTTTTTCTTGACCTCATGACCTTGATCTCTTGACCTGGTGATCCGCTCGCTTCAGCCTCCCAAAGTGTTGGGAGGCGACAGAGACTGGAGTTCAAAACTGTCAAACTGTTTGAGACTTGAGATCCAAAATCCTACAGCAAAAGTGATCAAAGGGAAGTGAGCCCAAAAATTTCACATATGGATGCCATTTAAACCCCTAATTGACTCATACCTGGTGGAATGAACAGCTCAAGACTCCAAGAAATCCGTGGGAAAAATGTAACAGTAGCTGGGAGGCTAAAGATCTGGCAGATATTTCAAAAGTCACATGCTGTTGGGAAGAGATTGGAGCCTGCTAAATTGAAAGGGTCCTAATAAACACCTCAAGTTTCCAGTGGAGACTGCTAAAGGACCAAACTCTAGGAGTAAGTACACTTTCCTAGCAGAAAAAACTAAACACAAAGCGTGAGGGAAAACCTTTAAATAGACCAGGTCCAACAACAGCTAAAATCAACCCTTAGTCCAGGCGTGGTGGCTTATGCCTGTAATCCCAGGCATGGGATTGGGAGGCTGAGGTAGGTAGATTGCTTGAGCCCAGGAGTTCAAAACCAGCCTGGGCAACACAGCAAAACCCTGTCTCCACCAAAAATACAAAAATTAGCAGGATATGGTGGCACACACCTGTAGTCCTCGCTACTTGGGAGGCTGAGATGAGAGAATCTCTTGGGCTTGGGAACTCGAGGCTACAGTGAGCTGTGATCATGCCACTGCATTCCAGCCTGGGCGACAGAGTGAGACTCAGTCTCAAAAAAAAACCTTTTAAATACAAAAATAAAATAAAATCAGGGGCCAGGCACTGTAGCTCACGCACCAGCCTGGCCAGCATGGTGAAACCCTATCTCTACTGAAAATACAAAAAAAAAAAAAAAATTAGCCAGGGCACCTGCACACCTGCACACCTGCAGTCCCAGCTACTCAAGAGGCTGAGGTAGGAGAATTGCTTGAACTTGGCAGGTGGAGGTTGCAGTGAGCTGA
>NW_012115043.1:3641817-3652656 GCF_000951035.1 Colobus angolensis palliatus | reverse complement strand
CCTGCCAAGTTCAAGCAATTCTCCTACCTCAGCCTCCTGAGTGGCTGGGACTACAGGTGCGTGGCACCATGCCTGGCTAATTTTTTTTTTTTTTTGTATTTTTAGTAGAGACAGGGTTTCACCATGCTGACCAGGCTGGTCTCAAACTCCTGACCTCGTGATCCGCCCACCTCGGCCTCCCAAAGTGCTGGGATTACAGGCGTGAGCCACCGATCCTGGCCAGTTTTCAACATAATCTATGAAAGCTAGAAGACAATTGGGAACATAATTTTAAAGTACTGAAAGGAGTCTCTGTCAACCAAGCATTCTATTCCCAGCAGGAAAAAAATCCATTAAACATCCCACATATCCCTGGAAATGAAACCTCTGTGAACTTGCTCTGCATATGGGGATTTGATGCCAGATCATTGCTGATGCTCCTTCTCAATATGGAACTATTTTTTTTAAAAGGGGTTATAAACTTATGAAATGGGAACCACTTACTGGAAAGGATTTGTTATATTTATGTTAACCATAGGTCCCTAGAATAGCACTGTCCAATAGAACTATAATGAAAACCATTAATGTAAACCACAGAGATAATTCAAAATTTTCTTGAAGCAACATTTTTTAAAAGTAAAAGAAATAGGTAAGGTTAATTTTTAAAATATATTTTATTTAATCCAGTATATCAAACATTTCAACATGTAATCAGTATAAAAATTATTGAGATATTCCTACTTTTTTTGTACTAAGGCTTTGAAAGCTATGACACATCTCAATTTGTACTACTAGCATTTCAACTTCTCAGTTGCCTCATGTAGATATTGGCTACCATACTGGACAGCACAGTAAGGGATGCCAGAGATGTACTAGGCAGTGGTTCTCAACCCTGGCTGCCCATGAGTGACCTCAGTGAGGAGCTTTAAAGAATGCAGATGCCGGCCAGGCACGGTGGCTCACGCCTGTAATTCCAGCACTTTGGGAGGCTGAGGCAGGTGGATCACCTGAGGTCAGGAGTTTGAGACTAGCCTGACCAACATGGTGAAACCCCATCTCTACTAAAAATACAAAAATTAGCCAGGTGTGGTGCCATGCGCCTGTAGTCCCAGCTACTTGAGAGGCTGAAAAAGGAGAATTGCTTGAACTTAGGAGGTGGAGGTTACAGTGAGCCAAGATCACGCCACTGCACTCCAGCCTGGGCAACCGAGTGAGACTCCGTCTCAAAAAAAAAAAAAAGAATGCAGATGCCCTTGCAGGGCTACAATTAGGGTAAGGCAAGTGAGGCACTCTTCCTGAGCACAAAATTTAAGGAAACACACACACACACATATACACAAAACCCTCATTAATAAAGATAACTAATATTTTAGTGCAATATTTTAACAATCAACATTACTGCAAAAAATTCATTATGAATAAAATATCAAAATTTTTAATGAAAACAGGACCAGATTACTGATTTTTTCCTTTGCCTTGGGCTCCAATATGACTCAGCATGGCCCTACACCCATGGCCCACCCAAGACCAAATAAGTCAGTATTTCTGGAAGTAGGGCCCAGGCATTAGATGACTCTAATGTGCAGCCAGCGTTGGCAGCCACTGTTTAGTTAGTCCACTGTCTGTCCCAAAGCTCAGATTTCCTGATAACGTGGGAAGTTGATGAGTGGTCATAATTCTGGCATGTGATTTCTTTTACCAAAGCCCCAGAATATAGTTTCCTTTTTTGAGCTTTCCAGTGAAGGGAAGTTCACAACTTCACAAGGCAGTCATTTCCACTGTTGGACAACTCCAGGGTTACCTCTTATTTATTTGGAGAAAACTGTTACAAGATAATTTAAAAAAAAAAAAGGTAAAGCCATGCCTCTCATACAGATATAAAAATAAACACATGATAAAGATTTTATTTACAGAAAGAATTGCCAGGCACAGTGGCTTATGCCTGTAATCCCAGTACTTTGGGAGGATGAGGCTGGGAGGATCACTTGAGCTCAGGATTTCGAGACCAGCCTAAGCAACATGGCAAAACCCTATCTCTACTGAAAGACATACACAAAACTTAGCTGTGTGGTGGCATATGCTTGTGGTCCCCAGTACTCAGGAAGCTGAGGTGGGAGGATCACCTGAGTTTGGGGAGGTCGAGGCTGCAGTGAGCTGTGATTGAGTCACTGAACTCTAGCCTGGGTGAGAGTGAGACCCTGTCTCCAAAAAACAAAACAAACAGAAAGAGGGAACTAGGCAGATATTATAACGGGTCCAAAAGAGAATCCCAAAACAGACATCTTTATAGCTCAGGAATATTGAAATTAGCAAATGGAGGCAAAATAGGTTTTTCCACAAGAGAGCAGGAAAGGGAAATCAACTCAGCCTTTATCAGACTGGACAGAATTTGCTTGTCTATCAGTTACCTACACTTTACAGAATTGTAAAATATCTCCCATAGAATCAATCTGATAAGGCAGCAGGGAGTGCTATAGACCAGCAATCCCCAACCTTTTCGGCACCAGGGACCGGTTTCATGGAAGATGATTTTTCCATGGACGTGGAGGTGGGTAGAGGGAGTATGGTTTCAGAATGAAACTGTTCTACCTCAGATCATCAGGCATCAGTTAGATTCTCATAAGGAGCATGCAGCCTAGATCCCTTGTTTGTACAGTTAACAACAGGTTTCCTGCTCCTATGAGAATCTAATGCCACCTCTGATCTGACAGGAGACGGAGCTCCGGTGGTAATGCTTGCTTGCCTGCTGCTCACCTCCTGCTGTGTGGCCCGGTTCCTAACAGGCCAAAGACCTGTCTGAGACCAATCTGGTACCAGTCTGCAGCCCAGGGATTGAAGACCCCTGCTATAGACAACATATAGTTTCCCATTGAAGTACAAATTTCTTTCCACAGAACAAATTGCTACCATATATATATATATATATGGTGTGTTTGTATATATATATATAAAATTTTTTTTTGAGACGCAGTTTCACTCTTGTTGCCCAGGCTGGAATGCAATGGCATGACCTTAGCTCACTGAAACCTCTGTCTCCCAGGTTCAAGTGATTCTCCTGCCTCAGCCTCTGAAGTATCTGGGATTACAGGTGCCCGCCACCATGCCCAGCTAATTTTTTGTATTTTTAGGAGAGACAGGGTTTCACTATATTGGCCAGGCTGGTCTCAAACTCCTGACCTCTTGATCCACCTGCCTCAGCCTCCCAAAGTGCTCATCTGTCACCCAGGCTGGAGTGCAGTGGCACGACCTTGGCTCACTGCAACCTCCACCTCCTGGATTCAAGCGATTGTCCCGCCTCAGCCTCCCAAAGTGCTGGGATTATAGGCGTGAGCCACTGTGCCCAGCCTACCCTGTATGTTTTTAACCTATCACTCTTAGAACAGTGGTTTTCAAATTTTGATGTACACAAGAATCATCCAAGAAGTGAGGTAAAAGACAGCTTGCCTGCCAAGTCTTCTGAGCTTAGATGATGCCCATGAAAATGCCTTTTTAACAAGCACACTAGATGATTCTGATGCAGGTGTTCTGAGGATCATACTCAAAAAGCACTTTTCTAGAACATACTTACTCCAAATTGAGACAGCCTTTTCAAATGTGTTCTCATAATATCTGAAGGTAGCTCTAGATTTCAAATCAAATCAATCTTAGTAGTCTTTCTGTGCCAGTAACATTTTCTGTACTTTGTTTCTGAGATAATATACTATTTCTTTTCTCCCCATTGAAATTTTACAGGACAGGCAAGGAACTGTTTTTATATTATATGAGCACATGAAGAGACACAAGTTGGGAATGTTGTGAGTATGAAGTGTATCTGTGAGTTGAAACAAGCTAAGGAAATAGACAATCACGGCTAACAAGAATGATGCTTCTCATGCATTTTAATCAACATGCTGATTTATTAGAAGTCTATCTTTATTTAGATCTTCAGGTATTTTATTTTATTTTATTTTATTTTTTGAGACGGAGACTTGCTCTGTCGCCCAGGCTGGAAAGTAGTGGCACAATCTCAGCTCACTGCAACCTCTGCCTCCCGGTTTCAAGCGATTCTCCTGCCTCAGCCTCCCGAGTCACTGGGATTACAGGCATGCACCACCATGCCCAGCTAATTTTTGTATTTTTAGTAGAGACGGGGTTTCACCGTGTTGGCCAGGATGGTCTCAATCTCCTGACCTTGTGATGCGCCTGCCTTGGCCTCTCAAAGTGCTGGGATTACAGGCATGAGCCACTGCACCCGGCCTAGGTATTTTATAAAATGACTTTAGATGTGTCAATAGGGGTTTATAAGTATAATTGATTAATTATTTGAAATTGATGGATAAAGTTTAGACTTAACAACATATTATACCCAAATGCATACACAGATAAGGCACATCAGATCTCACTATGGGGACCCAGCTCAGTTGTCCTGACTGTGGAAGGCAGTTGTCATTCTGGCATACTTAGAAAAGTGCTCTGTGTTCTGGTGACTTCACACAATGTCCCCACAACAGGCAGGATCTGTAGCTCCTCCTCAGATCCAGTTTCATCCCAGGCGCAATCTTCTCAAGGTACGCATGTGCTGAGCACAGACTGCTGGCAACACTCGGAGGCTTCCGCATTTCTCCCAGATTTCCCTCTGGGATATTTTGGAGCCTAGCAAAGTTGTCTCCTATCTGGGACTCAGAATTTTAGAGCCACAACCTTGAGTCATCTCTTATTTCGTATCTTGGCACATGGTTACTTGGTACCTTTAAGTCATCCTACCTAATTGGGAAACTGTCTCTGCCCTGTATTTCTCTTCCTTGTAACCTACAGCAGTGTAGACATTGTGGCCTCACACTGAAACACACAGAAACATATACACAAAGATCTGGTCTCATAAACACTAACCAAATAAGATCCAGTTCCTCTACTAAGCATTAATGTTCCTATGTGGCCTCAGTCCTTCCCTCCCCAACCTCCTCTCCACCCTACTATGGTCAGTCTCCTGGAAACTGATCCAAAGAGGTACACACTACAACAAGCAAATGGCTGCATAGGACAGGCCTCAACTTCCCTATCTAAAGTATAGTCCTTTGTTCTGCCAAAGCATTGTCAGCTATAACAGACCATTATCAATACAGTGATATTCACCCTTATCGATCCTTTTGAACTTAGGCAAATGTTCTGGTTCCTTCCCCTTTGGAACTAGAATGTGGCTACAATTTAATCTGGCACTTACAGTCTCAAATGCTTCCCATCACCTGGGAAGGGAAGCTGGCTGTTTGAGTCCTCCCCTTGAGTTTCAATCTTTCCCCAAGATCCCATAAACATGCAAAACTTATTGGGTCTTGTTAAGAAAGTCACTTCCCTAGGGAATCTTTACCCGTTTGTCACACTGCCCTGATAGCAACAGAAATGAGACCTCAATCCATAACATCTCAACAAGCTTGCCTTCATCTTATCTACGCAGGCCTTCACATCCAGAATGATAACAGAGCCTCTGGGCATATGCAGAAAAGGATCAGCCCCTTGCTTCCCAGTGGCTTTCTGCCCCTCAGCTCCCTCCCTGCCCTATCTTTCCCTACCAGAAAATTTGAAAGCATTTTATCTACTGTGCCAGGCACAGTTCTAGGTGCTGGGGAAACAGCAATGAGCCCTGCTCTCAGGAAGCTGCCACTGTAGAGGGGTGGGCATAAACAAGTAAACAGGTAAACGTGGTCTAGCATGTCAACTGCTGACAAGCCAGGAAAGGGGGACAGCAGTTCACTAGTAGCTGGAAGATCAGAGATTAAATACTTCCTATTTCACTCTCCCCAAACGACACGGTGATGTCAGAGCTGGGCAGAACATAGACCAGCAGGAATTACCAGGACTAGGAGAACCAAGCAGTCATCTGGATTTGAAGTTGGCAAGCATGGGAATAAGGAATGTGTATTTTCCCAAGTTATGAATCTAATTAAGCAGGAAACGTTCAAGGTCCAAGTATATTTCTAAGCCCAGGAATTCAGACAGATGGGTTAGTTAGGTACAAAGAACTAGAAATCAGAACCTAGAGATATGAACTCTGTCTTACTGGGCACCAGCTGGCATGAAAGATTAACTGCAAAGGAGAAGCTGGGACAGGACTGGAACCAGACAAACCCTTTTGTACATAGGATGAGGCTGGGAGGGGTTAGCTCCCTTCGGGTGATGGGAGAAGAGCAACCAGACAGGCCAAACACAGGACTCAGGATTCAGGTGCCTGGAGGTCATCCTGAGAAGCAACCAGCTCATACCATCAGGAAAGTTCCAACCACAAAGAGTAAAGGGACAACCTGACAGCTAGGTCGTGGGGAGCTTGACCAGAGGCACTCAGAGAGGAGGCCACTTTTGGAGACCCAGGCTGATAGGGGGTGGCATGAGGAAAGCCTTTCAGCAGGCAGCAGAGCCCAGCAGAGGCTGACACTCAGGAGCAGGACTTGTGTCCTGGAATTGATGGGATGAGACAGGGGCAGCATCACCAAGGCAGAGGCAGAGTTCCTGAGGTATGGGCCACAGGAAGAGCAATGCAGGTGGGTACTTGGGCATAGAGGAACCAGGCAAGAGGAAAACCATCACAGAAAGTAGAAGATAGAAGAAGAGCCTGTTTCATGAAGAGAGAAACTCCCAGTCATCAAACTGACCTAGCAGCAAGGTGGATTTGATGCTGAAGCCTACAGAATTAATAATTAGACTGGTTACCAAAAGGAACTTGCCCAGCTGTCCCTACACCTGCACGTGAGATTTCAGGCAAGGATGCCTTGACCTGCAGGCTAGTTTCAATGGTAGAAATAGTCCTATTGGTGTACTTTCTAGATGGTTATTACTATTCACGCATCCTTCAGGGAGGGCACAGTTGACATGGACCTCTCGAAAGCCTTTAGTCCTTTTCTATTGTTTTCTGCCCATCTTATTCTCATCCCTAACTGCAGTCATAGAACCAGAGAATGTTAGAACACAGAAGGGCCTCAGAATTAACTGATCCTCATAGACAGGAAACTGAGGCTTAGAGAGGGGCAATGATTTGCTTGGGTCACACAGTATGTGGTCTGTCTCCTGATCCTGAAGTTAGTGTTCTTTTCACTACACCACAAAGCCTACGCTGAGTGACTACCTTGTATAGGGAGCCCTATAATGCTACAGGATAGTTTGCAAGTTGTCTCTGAAATCTTAAAGTGGATGTTCAGGTTTATAAAGACAGCTGTTCATGAACAGGGCACATTCTCCTCTGACAATAGGCAGGACACTCTCATTAAGTGGTAGGAATCACTTGTACACATGAAATAGAAAATAAACCCCAGACAAAAGTCTCTAGAATACTGAGATGCAAATGTCTCCATAGACAAGGAAATCATTCAGCAAAGATCACACTTAGTGACATTCTCCTAAAGTAACTTAAACCATTTTTTTTTTTTTTTTGAGACGGAGTCTTGCTCTGTCGCCCGGGCTGGAGTGCAGTGGCCGGATCTCGGCTCACTGCAAGCTCCGCCCCCTGGGTTCACGCCATTCTCCTGCCTCAGCCTCCAGAGTAGCTGGGACTACAGGCGCCCGCCACCTCGCCCGGCTAGTTTTTTGTATTTTTAGTAGAGACGGGGTTTCACCGAGTTAGCCAGGATGGTCTCGATCTCCTGACCTCGTGATCCGCCCGTCTCAGCCTCCCAAAGTGCTGGGATTACAGGCTTGAGCCACTGCATCCGGCACTTAAACCATTTTTAAAATGAACTCGTACAACATCCTAGCTCAGTGGTAGACTTTTACTAGAAATGACCGAGCCTATTGCTATATTTTGCTAAGTTGATTAATAAAAAATATTTATTAGGCAAATCCTTTTTGTTGACAAGTTAAAATGGAGTCTTATCTTTCATATCTCCCTGAAGATTGCCACCTTGTGAGATTGAAAATACTCATTAAATTCCATCACCAGACAGGCACAAATGAGAGGGCGATTGTTTTTAAGCATGTGAGGGGAATCATTGGTAAACTCATTTGTTTGGATATCATTAACAGAACAATCGGCGAGGATCTCCAGGGGGTCCTCATGACCTTTGCTCACAATCTCTTCATCATCCATCAAGAAATATCAGCACCTAATATGCAAGGCGAGACCAATTTTAAGGTGAGGTGTTAATTAACTAACGATTCTGGTTAATTTCTATACAAGGGCTGAAAATACCTCATGCTGTATTGTAAACAAGTGCTAAACCATGTTTTTTTTATTGTAAGCAGTACATATTTTACAGTGTGCAGGGTCAATACTGTAAGGTTCCCACTGAAGCCGTTAGTTAAATTTAATAGTTTGAAACTTTTTATTTGAAATAGAGTTGACTTTTAACTTGCTGCCATTTTCAAACCCCAGCTCCTAAGATAGCAGAGCTTTCTTATGTTGGACGTGAGTCTGAAATGTCACAATGGAACCAAAACAGAGATTGTCACAACCAAAAACTGTGAATGTTATCTATCTATATTCCAGATAATACAAGGTCTGACTAGTGATTCCTGGGAAGCCCTAGTTTCTAGAGCCAGAGAAGTTCTAAGACCTGAGAAAGCAATGTGTGTTAGGGAGAAACAGAAAATATAGCATGTATGTGGGCCATCTACCCCACCCGTTTCTCCAACATGGGTTGGATTATTTCACTACTAACCTTTAGAAGCCTCCTTATGACCTTTAAAGATGTTGGTCCATCAAATCCAATTGTATATAATTGACTAGAAGTCTCCAAACTCTAAACTACAGGAACAAGGTCTGTACGGGAGTTTCTGAAACACTATCTGAACAGAGATGATCACATGGTATTGAACAGCAAAGTATGAATCTGATTCCCAGCCTAGACCTTCATTAATTCAAAGGACATAATCAGAAACTGCATGTGGTTTTTCTCCTAAATGGAAAGTCCAACAAAAGCTTAATAGAAATGTAATTTTAATACAAGCTAGGGCCTAACTCCTTTAGTAACAGTAACAATAACAACATGATTTTATGAGCTGGAAGAATGACCACTGCTTTCCCTACAACATGATTGAGAAGATTCAAGAAAAGATAGACCAAATGTTACATCAGTGTTCACTGGTCCTAAAGGATCTATGCTCATCATTTACTGTTGTTTGTTTTGTTTTGTTTTGTTTTGTTTTTGTTTTTGTTTTTTTTCAGAGATGGGATATCTCACTGTCTTGCATAGGCTGGTCTCAAGCTCCTGAGCTCAAGGGATTATCTGCCTTGGCCTCTCAAAGTGCTAGGATTACAGGCATGAGCCACCTTGCCCAGCCTATCATTTACATTTTAAGTTTCTGCTAGCTAGTAGCATCATCTTATCTGTTAGTGCCATGTGCAAAACTTGGAGCCTCTCTGCATTTGATCCATTCAGCCTGTCCAAATATAGCTAATAATCAGAATCAGATGCTTTAACCTCAAATGCATTCAGACTAAGTTGATTCTGAGCTTGTCTTGCTGTTGGCAGAGTCAACCGCCCTTGGTAAAATGAAAGCTATTTCTCTGTCCTTTCTCTGACTTTCAAAATCATCAAAAGTCAGATGTTCTCAGGTAGCTTTTAATTATGTCATGGTTTCTAGCCTTCTCATATGAATGATTGTTTTCTTGATTTTTACTCATGTTAGGTCTAAAGGCAAAAACTTTCAATCTCAGTAATATAGGTACAATAACAAAAACTTGAAGCAGTGGAATAGATTCATCTTTGCTAGTATTTTCTGTCTTCTACTTAGTGGCATTGTGGTAGGTATTTTCAGTTTTTAAACAAGGATTTACCAGGAAAGTAAAGGCTAAATAAAAATGGAAGGTGATGTGGCTGGGCACAGTGGCTCACGCCTATAATTCCAGCACTTTGAAAAGCTGAGGTGGGCAGATCACTTGAATCCAGGAGTTCAAGACCAGCCTGGGCAACATGGTGAAACCCCATCTCTACAAAAATTACAAAAATTATCCAGGTGTGGTAGCTCATGCCTGTAGTCACAGCTACTTGGGGGGCTGAGGTGGGAGAATCATTTGAGCCCAGGAGCTGAGGCTGCAGTGAGTCTGGGTGATGAGAGTAGAATAAAAACAAAAGGAAGAGGATGCAGAAAATGCATTTAACAAAATTTAACATTCTTTTCTGATAAAAAACATTCAACTAAGTAAAAATAGAAGGTCACTTCCTCAACCTTAGAAGGACATCTACCAAAAAACCACAGCTGACATCATAGTTAATGTTGCAAAACCAAAAGCCTTCTTGCAAAGATTAGGCTAAGACAAGGGTGTCTGTTCTTGCCACCTCTATTCATCATTGTACTGGAGGTTCTGGACAGGGAAATTAGGGAAGAAAAGGAAATAAAACGCTCTGGGTGCAACGGCCCCACCTGTAATCCCACCACTTTGGGAGGCCAAGGTGGGAGGATTACTTGCACTCAGGAGTTTGAGACCAGCCTGGGCAACATAGCAAGACCTCATCTCTACTAAGAAGAAGGAGAAGGAGAAAAGAAGAAGAAATAAAAGTATCTCTATTTGCAAATGGCAAATTCTTGTAAATAGAAAATTCTATGAAGCAAGAGGATTGCTTGAACCCAGGAGTTTGAAACCAGCCTAGGCAACATAGGCAGACCCTATCTAAAAAATAAAAAATTAGCCAGGTGTGGTGGCACACACCTGTGGTCCCAGCTACTCAGGAGGCTGAGATGGGAAGATGGCTTGAGTAGGGTAGGCTGAGGCTGCAGTGAGCCATGATCTGCACTCCAGCCTGGGTGACAGAGCAAGACCTAGTCAAAAAAAAAAAAGAAAGAAAGAAAGAAAGAAAAGAAAATCCTAAAGAACCCATCAACAAGTTTATAGGACATAAAATCAGTATACAAAAGACAATTGTATTTGTGTAATGAATAATGCAAAAATAATTTTTT
>NW_012115043.1:3619386-3640002 GCF_000951035.1 Colobus angolensis palliatus | reverse complement strand
AATGGCCAATAAGTATATGAAGGAATGCTCAACATCATGTTATTATGGAAATATAAATCAAAGCCACAATGAAACCTTTCATACCTAATAAGATGGCTACAGTTAAATAAAAAGGCAATAACAAGTGTTGGTGAGGATATGGAGAAACCAAAACCCTCTTATATTGCTGGTAAGAATTAAAAATGGTATCACAGATATGTAAAGTTTAGCAGTTTATAAAAAAATTAAGTGTAAAATTACCATATGACCCAGCAATTCCATTTCTAAGTATATGTCTAAGAATATTGAAAACATGTTCCCACAAAAACATGTACATTAATATTAATAGAAGGAATATTCATTAATTAGAAACAACCCAAATGTCCATCGACTAAGAAATAAGTGAATTTTATTATATTCTATGGATAATATTTTATATAATGGGATATTATTCAGCTCTATAAAAGGAATAAAGTACTGATCCATGCTACAACATGCATGAACCTTGAAAATATTATGCTAGGTAAAAAGCCATTCACAAAAGGTCACATAACGTATGGTTTCATTTATATGAAATGTGCAGAAGAGGTAGGTCCATAGAGACAGAAATAGATTAATGGTTGCCAGGGGCTGAGGGAGTGGGATGAAATGGGGAGTGACTGCTAATGGGGACAGAGTTTCTGTTTGGGATGATGAAAATGTTCTGGAATTGCATAGTGGTGATGGTTACTTGAAAATATACTAAAAACCACTGAATTGTATACTTCATAAGGGTGAATTTTATGGTATTGGAATTATACCTCAATAAAATATAAATAAAGTAAATGGGAAGGTGTCATTTTTTTCTTCCCAGCAACCAATGGAAAGAAACCCTCCCATCAGCCTACTAGCCCTCATTTTAGGGTGACTAGACCAATGTTTCTCAAATTATCCATAATAAGGAACTATTTGTTTTTTTTGTTTTGTTTTGATCTGACTATCATGGATCAATATTTTTTAACAAAATAGAAGAAAATTTAATTACTAGAAAAATATGATAAAAAAATTAAAGATGTACAATTGAGAAGCCCAATGTTTTTATTATTAGACGTAATAGGCATAAAAATTCTAAAAAATTTTCCAAATTCTTACCCTCAATTTTTTTTTTTTTTTTTTTTTTTTGAGGCAGAATCTTGCTGTGTTGCCCAGGCTGGAGTGCAGTAGCCGGATCTCAGCTCACTGCAAGCTCCGCCTCCCGGGTTTACCCCATTCTCCTGCCTCCCGAGTAGCTGGGACTACAGGAGCCCGCCACCTCGCCCGGCTAGTTTTTTGTATTTTTGAGTAGAGATGGGGTTTCACCGTGTTAGCCAGGATGGTCTCAATCTCCTGACCTCGTGATCCGCCCATCTCGGCCTCCCAAAGTGCTGGGATTACAGGCTTGAGCCATACTCTCAATTTTTTTACTCATTTCAGCAAGACTGGTAAGCCATAATCTGTAGACAAATGCCAGTCGGTAGAATGTATTCTGAATAGAACTGGTCTAAACCATGGTGAACTCCCAAAAGGACCAGATGCCTGGGGGAGAGGGATTGTAAAAGGTCTTTAAGTAATAAATATGGTCTTTCCTGTTTACTTACAGACCACCATTGCTGATATTGAAACTATTCTAAGAGTAACAAAGGAAAACAAAATGAGATTTGAAGAGGAGCAACAGTCCAAAGATGATAAAAATCTCTCTAAACCCAAGAAATGATCCTGGAATACAATACATAACATTTTGGATCCCAGTCTGGAATAAAAAGGGCAATTTTTTTTTTTCTGTTAGAAATAAAAGCCAGGGGAAATTGGTTTGCTTTGTGTGCTAGGAGGTGAATCAGAACAGATTATAATGAAATGCTCTTTTTAAAACATTGTTTATTAAAAGATCTTATTTTACTTATTAAACCAAAACTTATTTGTGTTTTCATTTGAGAGTGTTGAACAATCCCTTCTTCTTCTCAAACTCAGAAAAAAGTCATCTGATAAGAGAAGAAAGTTAAAAGTCTTACTGATATCACCTCCACATTTACTTCCTCACAGGTCTCAGGATCATGCAGCTTTTATTTTTTATGTTTTATAAAGTTTTCCCCTATTTCTAATAGTTATTCTGCATTTATAGGTTTGAATAAAGGCTTAAGCATTGCTATTTGTCAAAACACAAATACCTTTTTTTCAAAGCTTCAAATTATATTGAAATTATATTTATATGAGTTTTTCAGCGACTATCATTCATCGTGTTTTTGTTATACGAAGCCACTATTGTCTGCTATTGTTGCCATTTTTCAAAAAGTAGGATAAGCCAGCATCTAGTTAACCAAAGCATCAGAATGTATCTAGGTGGCAGTATTTGCTCTTAGTTTCAGATGGAGTGTAACTCCAGCTCTGTAGCTTGAATAAACATTTGTATTCTCTAGTTCTCCAATTTAATACAGCAGCGGGATTTTTTCAAGTTTAGTTCAACATTACACTACCTTTAAAAAGGCTGATTGTTAAGATTAGGTAGTGCTGACACTAACTTTCAGCATTCACTTCATAATTGTCCAAAAATATTTCTACATCAGTGAGCTTTACTGAAGGGCGAAATAAAAGCAAATTACAACATCAAAACTACGTATTGTTTTAAATAATGACCTTTATAAATATTTTAGTGTATTGGGAAAAGGAGGAGGATTTTTGCCTATGGAATTTCAATAATTTGTTAACTATGCTTCAGCCACAGGCTAAGAGTTTCTGTAATAAAATTAACATTTCTCTGTGTGATCTTTTGTTTTGCTATAGTTGGAAATACATTAATTAGCCAGGTTTCCTGCCTGTGCTAGGTACAACACTGACCTCTTTTTCTTGCCAGATCTCTCTCATCCATTCGAGGGGCCCATTGTCCAGACACTTGACAGATAGGAAGTACTACATGCCCATTAGAGTCGCGCCTCGATTGAAGCCAGAGCAACATAAGGTCCAAGAGACTCATTAGTTCACTGGCACAATCGTGTCCTGAGAGTAAATGAAACCCTCTGTCTCCTTATGGCTCTCATCTGCTCTGGACTTTAAAAGAAAACTGTCTCCGTTTTGTTCGGCACAGTAGTGGATCATTCACATGGCGAGAACCCCTGCTTAACAGTACAAAACTGTTAAATCTATCGGGAAGTTTTGCATGTGAATTTTGATTAGCACTCCCGAGGCTCAAGCTGCTGGCAATAGCGAAACGAGTTCGCCATTCTACACCATTGTTTTAGCCACTTGATTGGTTTCTCAGACAATGCCACTTTCCTCCTTTGCAGCTATCATTTGCATACACCACAGAATTCAGACCTGTGAAAGTGATTGGGAGCAAAGTTCTCTACCTAAACACCTACAGCTTCAAAATTAAAGGAGAAAAATTGGTATAATAAAACAATCACTTCAAGTAATTAAGTGGAAGAAGCCAGAGGATCAGATTAAATTAGTGACATGTTTTAATTACAGAACATTTGAAAAGAAGCAATAGTCCATTATCTTTTAACACAGATATGTTACATAGATACTGTGCTCTTGGTAAACTAAGGCATGTTTGAAAAAAGAATCATTTATATGTGTACAATATCTAAAGTATCCTAAATATAATTTAGTCACGATGGGCCAGGCGCGGTGGCTCACACCTGTAATCCCAGCACTTTGAGAGGCCGAGGCGGGTGGATCACGAGGTCAAGAGATCGAGACCATCCTGGCCAGCATCATGAAACCCCGTCTCTACTGAAAATACAAAAAATTAGCCGGGCGTGGTTGCGGGCGCCTGTAGTCCCAGCTACTCGGGAGGCTGAGGCAGGAGAATCGCTAGAACCTGGGAGGCGGAGGTTGCAGTGAGCCGAGATTGCACCACTGCACTCCAGCCTGGCGACAGAGTGAGATTCCATCTCAAAAAAAAAAAAAAAATTAGTCACGATGAATTAATTACTGAGCTTTTGCTCTTCTAAATAGGAAACTGAAATATTTGGTGGTAAGAGGATTTTGGGGAAATGATATACCATTTTCCAGGAAATTTTTGGGAGAAGCACACATTAAACAATGGAGGTGTCTTTGTATGAGAAATGACCCATTATTTAACGTTGAATGTTTGGAGAGCATTATTGGATATAAGTATCTCCCTTAATATATTACCTATTTTATATTGACTTTAAAGAAACCAGAGAGATTATAACATTAAATGTGCTACTGCCTACCTGTGCTGCCTACCTATTTAGTGACCTTTCCATAAGCTACTTACAGTTACTTATAGAACAAACTGGGGGCTAGGGGTGTACTGTGCTAAAAGCTTCATATACTTTTTTTTTTTTTTGAGACCGAGTCTTGCTCTGTCGCCCGGGCTGGAGTGCAGTGGCCGATCTCGGCTCACTGCAAGCTCCGCCCCCCAGGTTTACGCCATTCTCCTGCCTCAGCCTCCCGAGTAGCTGGGACTACAGGCACCCGCCACCTCGCCCGGCTCGTTTTTTGTATTTTTTTTTTTTAGTAGAGACGGGGTTTCACCGTGTTAGCCAGGATGGTCTCGATCTCCTGACCTCATGATCCGCCCGTCTCGGCCTCCCAGAGTGCTGGGATTACAGGCTTGAGCCACCGCGCCCGGCTATATACATTATTTTATTGCATCTTTCCAAAAACTCCATGCGTGTAGGTACTATGACTGTTCTCATTTTACATATGAGGAAATGAGATTTAGTGAGAGTGTCTCACCCCATGTCTCAGGCTAAACGAAAAGAAATTTGGGATTTGCTCTCTTTTACCACAAATTCCAGCAGGTTGTAAAAAGTAGAGGGTTTAGTTTCACTTGTCCCAGATCATCCAAGGAATTTGCACATCTTTAGAATAACAAATTCTGTGTGTTGTTTAAAACATAGAAAAAAAAGCAGGTTAACTTACACATACTTCCTGCTAATAAAATGAGCTTGTACAGCTGACAGCATGGTAAGGCATTGCAATTATGTGATCAAAGTCAGAAGAAAAAAATGGTGTCAGTGGAATTCTCCTATGGTGATGGATCTGTAAGACTGGTGAAGAATGATGTTGGAAAGGCATAGAATGTGAAAGCTGGGAAGTCATGCCCTGAAGTTTTGAGAGATGAGTATAAGGTTAAGAAATCGTAGAAGCATTGGGAAAGGCTTCCAACAAAATGTAGAATAGCCTAGAAGGAGTTTGGGGAGCATTATTTCAGCTGTGTCATCTTAAGAATTGTAAGCGTCCTATTTTTTAAGTATAAAAATACATATTTTATCACAAGTAATATATTAGTAACCATCTGATAGCTTTAACAATTAATAATCATTTGTATTCATTTGGCACCTTTCTTCTAAAGAGCTCAAAGCACTTTACATTTATTATCTCATTAATTCCCCACACTGTCCCTGTGGGGAAGGTAATAAGTATTTTAACATTTAAATGTTTATCTTTCAGAATTTCTCAAGCATACATTAATTATATTTCCAAAAATGTAAATATTCATTAGTGTTATTTTACTGTTCCTCTGGCTTTAATGTGCATAACAAATTTGTGCAACTCTTTAAATGTACTAATCATGGTAAATCGCATCTGGAAAACTGTAAATGAAGTTGCCAAGATAATGTGAGGGTGGCAGCTGGGGGAGTGGGGACGCATTCGACTTTTCTCACTGGAAGAAGTTTGGATCAACCTATCGCAATGGGCTCTTCTGTATCTTCTCCACATATCATTCCTTTCACGAGGTGTGCCACAGGAAGGTCAGGACTGCATCTAAGAGCTCAAAGCCCATAGAGCTACTATTTATACCGTTGTATTATTAATGACCTCATCAATGGGGAACAGAAACTTGAGGCCTGCTGTTAGGAATTACATCCCAAAGAGTCACAGAATAATAAGGGCCAGGAACTGGCCTCCCCAGCCCTCCCTCTCTCGGGCCTGGTCTTACCTTCCTCAATTTTCTAACTAGAAAAATGGCAGAGCATAGTATCTGCTCCTCAGGGAAGCAGTCGAGATGAATTGGCCAATGTTGGGAGAGTGTTTCAAAGATGAAGCGTTCTATATAAATGTTTAAGTATTATTATTACATGGCTACTTCAAATGGAAGTTCTAACTTTGAAATGTGATTATACACTTTCCAAAAACAAACCCCTTCATAACCACATATATAGGTTTATTTTTCACTCTAACAGTCTAACTCATGGTTGTGAAACTTTATTGCACTTGATGGAGGGCCTTGGCTTTTATTAGTTTTAAACTGCTGGTTTCTGGGGTATTTATGTAAATGAGGGAAAGACACCAAAACAGTAAATAATAAGCATGTCCCTGCTGTTTAAAAATCTGTTGGTGAAAACAACTTTTGTTATAAGAAGACCCTAAACATAGCACAGAAAAATATAGCTTTGCCATTAACATTTTGTTTCAGTTTTACAATTGTCACCCTATACATGTGTGTCACCACACAAACACACACACACAGAGGCAGACAGGAGAGAGAGAGAGGAGAGAGAAGTGAGCAAAATGCTACATTTTAAGATGTTTTTATTTAACAAACTGTTATAAAGTATGCCAGATGGCTAATTATAGCTCCCAGAAACAAAAGGCCACACCCAAGTTTACTGCAATAGCCTCATAAGGAATGTTATGATGAAATCATCGTCCCATAAACTCGACAGCAAAACAGCAGACCTTCCATTGGTTGCAAAATAAACTCCAAATTAAAATTAAAATTTTGATTCATTTAAAGATTCATGCCACTTTGCTTCCCAGGAAAGGACACAAAATACTTTGTGATCGTTGAAAAACTCAAAATTATTTAGGAACATGCTCTTTGTTTGCAGATTCCCTTTCCATGGCTTTTCATTTTCTCGGGCTTTATTTTTTCAAGTTGAATATCTATAAACACATTGCTAAGCCAAAAATTTAGATCATTTGTAACAATAGTGAAGAATCTAAAGGTCTAAATGTTCAATAATAGGGTTTTGTTTTAAAAATATGAAATCTCTACATTAAAGACTTCTATACAGTCATTCAAAAATTATGTTTCTACACCAACCATACAATCCAGCCATTCCACTCCTAGGTATTTGCCCAAGAGAGAAGAAAGCATATGTCCATACAAAGACTTGCACAGGAATGATCAAAGCAGCTTGGTTTACAATACCCCAAGGCTGGAAACAACCCAAATGTCCATCAGCAGACGAACAAATTAAAAATAGTGGGATAATCCATAAAATGGAACACCACTGAGCAATGAAAAGAAACTATTAATAAATCAACAGCATAGAAGAATCTCTATGTTGAATGAAAAAATGAAGACAAAAAACGTACATACCTATTTAACATTCTAGAACATAAAAACTATAGTGAGTAGTAACCTGGGGATGGGAGAAAGGGTGGGAATAGGGTGAGAAGGAGAAGGAGGAAGAAGATGACAAAGAGGCAGAAGGAAAATGCTGGGTGATGGATATTTTCACTATACTGACATACAAATGATTTATTGGGTATATACAGATGTCAAAACTTATCTAATTGTACATGTTAAATATTGTCAAAGATAAATAAGGCCGGACACTAGTAAAAGTGGTAAGGAGAGATTTTAATCAGTAATACACTATTGCAATAGGGAAAAGGGTTCAGTGTAAACTGAATTCAACTTCGATTTGCACAGAGCTGACTGGGCATTGTAAGGGGAGAATGAGGGAACAGAAGAGGGGACAGTGGCTGCTCAGTAGAGTCAGGGAAGTGAAAAATAACAGAAACCAGGAAGCGGGGTTGGTTCATGTGAAACCCACCTGGTTTTGCTAACTGACACAGAAGTTAGGCTCCTACTCTCCCACAGAAACTGGGAGACAGGGGCCCTAATTTAGGATTGGCTACAAGAAAGTTTATTCTTTTGGCACCCTGGAGTTTTCTCAAGCAGGTATTTTAAGAGGGGGCTAGGGTCATCTTAGGGTTGCAGCCTTGAGCTGTTAGAAACTATGTTAATGTTTGTTCAAGTCTTCATAGGCCAAGGTTAACCCCTGGTCAAGAAGAGGGCTAGGAGGAGCCTGGCCAGAGTTTAGTCAAGGAGAGAATGTTTGTCAATATGTGCAGTTTATGAATGTCAATAATACCTCAAAAAGCTGTTTTTTAAAAATCATGTATTAGGAGAATATAAGTGAAATTATATTCATTAAAATGAAATGTTATTACTAAATATTTTTAAATGTTTTCAATAGCATGAAAACTATTGTTTTTATTCTAAGCTTAATGCCATCTAAACACTCTAGAGTTCACATCCAGACCATGTCTTTGTTGCCATACCTATTCAACTTTGTGCCACACCACAGAGAATGCATAAAAGGGCAAATGCCTCCACTCACCTGCAAATATTTGGAAGGGCAGAGTAGTGATTATGTGGCATCTATAGGTATTCTAAATGGGTATGGAATATGTATGACATCTACTTTAGATTTAAATGTCTTAACAGGTTTTAGTTTCAGCTCTTTCCTTAATAAACAAATAATTTCTCCTCTTTAGTTCTCAGGTTTCTGATACATAAAATAAGAAAGAGGAACTGATATTTAAGCTTCCTTCCAGCTCTGATGTTCTACAATTCTATGCCACCATCATCAATGTATATAAAAGGGACAAAATTGTTGTTGTTGTTGTTGTTGTTGTTTAATTTCTTGTTTTTTTAAGATGGAGCCTCACTCTATCACCCAGGCTGGAGTGCAGTGGCGTGATCTCAGCTCACTGCAACCTCCGCCTCCTGGGTTCATGTGATTCTCCTGCCTCAGCTTCCTGAGTAGCTGGGATTACAGGCGCCCACCACCACACCCAGCTAATTTTTCTATTTTTAGTAGAGACAGGGTTTCACCATGTTGGCCAGGCTGGTCTCAAACTCCTGACCTCAGGTGATCCACCCGCCTCGGCCTCCCAAAGTGCTGGGATCACAGGCAGGAGTCACCTTGCCCAGCCAAAATTTTATATATCATGCAAGGAGGTGGTCTCTTCTTCCAGCTTTCTTCTATGTATTGGAAACAATGGATGAAAATATTTTGAAAATACTTTGCCCCTTAAACACCCCCATCTACTATCCGAAAGGCCTACGATTTTAAATGGTTGCAAAATATTGCATCATTTTAAAGTAGTTCCTTGCAACACATTTTTCTTATGGAAAGGAGCCGTATGAAGCTAAATACAACACCTCCTTTAGACTGGGATCATGTCCTTCATTTTTTGGGTTTCAGTTTCGGCACTGAGCTCTCAGTTATTGTTAATCAACAAAACTAATGGAAACATCTTATTTTGAAAGCATTTTTACTTGAACCGATGTCATGTATACCTTCTGTACTAGAAGATCTTGATGGAAAAAGATGAAATAGAAATGAGAATAAGAGGCTGGGCACAGTGGCTTATTCCTGTAATCCCAGCACCTTGGGAGGCCAAGGCGGGTGGATCACGAAGTCAGGAGTTCGAGACCAGCCTAGCCAACATGGTGAAACCTAGTCTCTACTAAAAATTCAAAAATTAGCCAGGCATGGTGGTGGTCACCTGTAGCCCCAGCTACTCGGAGGCTGTGGCAGGAGAATCACTTGAACCCAGGAGGCGGAGGTTGCAGTGAGCCAAGATCGTGCCACTACACTCCAGCCTGGGTAACAGAGCAAGACTCCATCTCAAAAAATAAAAATAAATAAAAAAAGAAATGAGAATAAGAAAGTTTACCTGGGCATTTCTGTCCTTGTACAAACCAGAGCATCTCTGGGTAGCTGCAGCGCTGTCTCTGAGCTTTAATATTTGCCTGTACCCAAAAAGAGATGGAAGATTCATTTCCTAATATTCCATCTTGCAATATAGTCCCTGGTGAACTACATACATGAGATATAATAAAATGGTGAAACTATTTCTACCTGACACCTTTAATCCCATCTTCTAAAGACATCCGAAAATGCCACTGTGTTTCCTGGGCACCATCAACCAGCGGGCAGGCATAGCCTTTTTAGTAAGTATTCTGACATTCATGCAGCAAGACCTGGACAAGGAGCTGGAAGCAAGATGATTCTATATCCCTCTACAAAGATCACATTTGTTACTATGACCAAAACTTATGTGTAAAACACTTCTTTGAACTTCATCGCCAAGGCAGAAACCTCTCTGCTCCTTTTATTCCCACTACAACTCATAGGCTCTTGGCACTAACACCATGAAAACAAAAACTTACCGATGACATGAGCTTTCAAAACTACTTATAAATATTCCTCTTAAGATGACTTTGTCTTTCAGGATGCCTGTAGAGTTTTTGATTTTTCTAATTATGGAAACGTACCCTCATTCCAGAAAACAAATAGCGTAACAGCTTCTTCAGAAACACATTAAAAAAAAAAAAAAAACTTGGTAAAACAGGAAAGCATAAGAAAAAAATTAAATCAATTTTTATTCCACCACCTGGAGATAACCACTGTCAAGGTTTTGGAGTGTATCTGCTATGATTCCTGCCTATGTCCTCTGCATTTGCCATTCCCTCTCCCTGGGACACTCTTACCTCCACAGCTTGCCTGGCTCACTCACTTGCTGCATTCAGGTCTCTGCCCAACTCTCACCAGACCAGGGGGGCCTCCCTGACCACCCTCCTAAAGTAGTACCACCATTACTCTCTATTCTCTTACTCTGCTTTATTTTTCTTCAAAGCCAATTAACAATGTGTGGTATTATGTAATATCACATAACAGATACATTACATAATTATCTGTCTCACTCAACGGATTGTAAATTTAATGATATATGTATGTTGGCCAGGTGCAGTGGCTCACGCCTGTAATCCCAGCACTTTGGGAGGTCGAGGTGGGTGGATCACCTGAGGACAGGAGTTCGAGACCAGCCTGGCCAACATGGTGAAACCCCATCTCTACTAAAAATACAAAATTAGCTGGGTGTGGTGGTGCATGCCTGTAATCCCAGCTACTAGGGAGGCTGAGGAAGGAGGATCACTTGAACCTGGGGGTTGCAGTGAGTCAAGATTGCACCACTGCACTCCAGCCTGGGAGACAGTGAGACTCCGTCTCAAAAGAAAAAAAAAGTATGTATATAAACAAATGTACATATATAAACACACATATATACATGTACATATCTCCTAGAACATTCTCTCAGTAGTAACAGTTGCTTGCTTAATATATATTGCTTTTATTATTTTATCATTTTGAGTTTCTATTATATAGATTCTTTTTTCTTTGCACATATAAATTTAGAAATAGGATCATCCCAGACATACTGTACAGACTGTGTTTTTTACTTAGCAGTAAATTATCAAGATACATTGGAAACTCTTACCCAGTGAGATTTTAATAATGGCATAAAGGATGCTAAAAATTCCCTATTGTTAAACTGTTACATGGGCATTTTGATGCATCCATCAAATACATATCATGTTAGCATCAACCAGTTAAGAAAGTTATTAATATTAATAACATATTCATATGGTACTTTATAGTTTATAAAGTATTTTCATATTTTGTTTGATCCTACAATAAACTCAAGTAAACAGAGCAGAAACTCAGGTTAAATAATTTCCCTAAAATAATGTAACTGGTGTTAGGGAGTCCAGACTCAAAGGTAGGTCTATCTGTGTCTTCACCATACCTCTTTGTCCCTGGTTGAAGCCTTCATTTTATAGATGAGTGATCCATGCTTAGAGAACGGGCAAGGGATGTGCCCATAGTCACATGACCTCTTCAAGAAAGAACAGAGACAAGAACCCAAGACTCCTGACTCCCTGTCCATAGCTCTCGCAACTACTCTGTCTCTCCACTGCATGCTGGCTCAATAAATTAGAACAAAATTCCTAACTTGCTACACAGTTAAAATGGCGACCAACGCATGCTGTTATCCTTCTCTGAAGATTACTCAGTATATTTGCTTGGTGCTGCAAAGTGCCAACCTGATGACACTTGCAATCCTGAGCTTATTTGATGTGGTTGGGAAGCAAATGAGATTCTAGTGCCCCTGTTGCGCATAGGTGCTCAATGAGCATTTCCTGCATGGTAGGGAAGTGCCCTATATTTACAGTATTTGATCCATTTTAACAGCAAGATCCCGTGTTAAAATTAGCCTTGAAAAGTTTTCACCCTAGTTCACACAAAAACAAGATTCTGTGATTATGACTAGCAATTTTTCATGAGTTGATTTATCTGAAGAAAACCTAAAAGGTTTTGAACCATTAAGCATTCGATTTAAGAAAAAAAAAAAAAACTTAGTGCACAGAAGAATAAACTGAGAAATGAAACAGACTTGTTTCTTGTAATAATTATGAGCAATATCTCAAACTCAGCATCCTTAGACCATTGAGCTGTGTAGGATGAATGTGCTAATTAATCAATTACTACCCAACAATGTACCCTGTTTATTTACTGAAATGCACCAGAAACGTGTGCAGAACTGGTAATTATTAATCATCTTCAGTAACAAATATGACTCAAGTTCACCTTCATATAATTAATAGAGCATGTAGTTAGCTTTAACATCTTGCTTTATTAGGAATAGCAATGAGAAATAAATAAAAGAAGCTGAACCCCAAGTTGTGGTTCATGGAGATGCTGGCTTGGACTAATGTGCATATTATTCATAGCAGCAGCATTACTCATACCCACCCCAATTGCAGCCAGATGCTCTCTAAATTAAAACCTAACTTTAAAATACTAAACATTTTCATTAGAATAAAATTTTAGGCTTATAGAAAAGTTGTAAAAATAGTCCAAAGAATCCACATATACACTTTCCTCAGGTTCCCCAACTCAAACCTGAGTTTCAGAACTTGATAATTTGCTTACATTGGGGACCTTTGTTGGGGGTGTCCAAACTTATTAGCACATGGTTTTTCATTTTAAAGATATTCTAAAAGTACTTTTCAATATACATAGAAATAGTTGTTTTACATCAATTTTTTAAAGTAATCTAGTTTTGAAAGTCACTCTTTTGACCAGGTACAGTGGCTCACGCCTGTAATCCCAGTACTTTGGGAGCCCCAAGCAGGTGGATCACCTGAGGTCAGGAGTTTGAGACCACCCTGACCAACATGGTGAAACCCTATCTCTACTAAAAATACATCAATTAGCTGAGTGTGGTGGCACATGCCTGTAATCAGCTACTCCAGAGGCTGACACAGGAGAATTGCTTGAACCCAGGAGGTGGAGGTTACAGTGAGCCGAGATTGTGCCATTGCACTCCAGCCTGGACAAGAGCGAAACTCCATCTAAAAACAAAAGAAAAAAAAGTCTTTTTTTTTTTTTTTGGTGAGACGGAGGTTTACTCTTGTTGCCCAGGCTGGAGTGCAATGGCGCGATCTCGGTTCACCGCATCCTCCGCCTCCCAGGTTCAAGCAATTATCCTGCCTCAGCCTCCCGAGTAGCTGGGATTACAGGCATGTGTCACCACGCCCGGTTAATTTTGTATTTTCAGTAGAGACGGGTTTCACCGTGTTGCTCAGGCTGATCTCAAACTCCTGACCTCAGGTAATCCGCCCCCTCAGCCTCTCAAAGTGCTGGGATTACAGGCGTGAGCCACTGCGCCCGGCCAAAGTCATTCTTTTTGAGTCATCATGCATGCCCCAAAATTTACTTTCAGCCAGATAGATTTCTGGTTAAGTGGATTGTATTTTGGGTCTAGAATGCTATTTCCTGAGTCTTTGTGTTCAAAGCATGGGTTTTTGAATCCAGCTCTTACAGGTTCAAATCCCAGCTCCACCACCTGCCTGCGCTGTGACTGTGAATAACCACATTACCCTCTCTGACCTCTGACATTTCATTCCCTCAGCCTGAAAATGAAGAAAATGAAACCTTGCTCTGTAGTGTTGTTTAAATGAGACAGTAGGTGTAAAGCACCTAGAATAACATAAACACCCAGAAACTGGTAGATATCATTACATGGAGATTAATACCCTCTATAGCCACTTTTTTCCTTAAGAAACTGAAATGTGCACACACAAAGTGGTATTTCACACAGTGGAAGCTGCAAAGGCAGGTTAACATTTTTGAAAGTTTTCTCCTGAAAGAAAAAAATAGAGAAAGTCTAGTGCTATTGTGCAATAAATTAAAAACCTCCACCATCTGAAAATACCAGTGGAACTTCACTTCAAAAACCTAAACTGACAAATCGTAAATCAGCTGTGGACAACTGTATTTCCATTATCACAGGATTCAAGGACTCCTTAAATGGAGGGTCCCCTTAGGGCATTTCAGTATTTGTTTATAGATCATTAACTACTTGTCAGTGAGATGGGGTATGGGAGGGGGCAGAGACAGTTAAAGCTAAAGGGCTAAGAGCCACTGTCATTGAAGATCAGCAATGAAGCCAAAACATCTTCAGGATTACTTGTAAAAATATTATTCATGTTACCAAAATGTCACATGCTTTTCATGAATGTATCTGCTGATAAAACGAGGCTCACTTTATGAAGATGGAATCATAATTATGACCCATGTGACAAGGTGAATTTATCTGGCTATGTTTTCAAATACTTCCCCAAACATATAAGGATTTGTGATACTGGAAACATGCCTATAAAATGGACTGTTATCTATTAGCATATATCATTATCAGATTTTAAAAGTCACAAATATAGGCTGGGCAGCGTGGCCCATGCCTAAAATCTCAGCATCTTGGGAGTCAGGAGGATCACTTGAGCCCAGGAGTTCAAGGCCAGCATGGGCACCATAGGGAGATTCTATCTCTACAAAAAATAAAAAACTTAGCTAGGTGTGGTGGCATGTGCCTATAGTCCCAGCTACTCAGGAGGCTACGGAGGGAGGATCATCTGATTCTAGGAGGTTGAGGCTGCAGTGAGCTGAGATCGCACCATTGAACTCCAGCCTGGGTGACAGAACAAGACCCTAACTCAAAAAAAAAAAAGTCACGAATATGTCTCCTTCCCTCCGGATTCCAGAGTATCAGCATTCACAGCAGGAGTTGGGAGTGTAACCATAATTGTTCTGATGTGCACAGCAAGCTAACACACCAAGACACTGGGACTGGTGTATAGCAGAGAAAGAATGAGATGGGAGGAAATCTCAAATTTGTCTCACTTAGGAGTTTGGGGCTGGGCTGGGTTTTTAAGGATTTTAGGGTAGACCAAAGTGTGGAGAACATTGATTGGTCAAAGAGTGCAAGGCGAAGCCATGAGACTGAGAGATGAAGAAAGTGGATTCTCATAGTGATTCCGTTCCTCTGTGGAGGTCTTCAAACTAGTTGGTGTCAGCTGTTTCACTGGAATTTGAGATCTGAAAAACATCTTAAGCAATTCTTAAAGAAAAGCCTTATGATTCTACAGTCAGAAATCCCATCTGTGGGAACAGTGGGGATGCAAGTGGTCAGTACATAGTGCTGTGTGACTTTCAGTCACAAGGAAGTCGGCCAAAGTGCAGCCTGATTAATGCTTAATTGTAACCCTATTTCTGTCCAGAACTCTTGCTAAACCTAAGAGGACAGCTTCAGGAGTAGAACTGTTTCCTAATGAAAAGCACACTGAAAGCCAGGAGGACAGGATTTTTAGTCTTGATTCTGATATATGACCTTAGATACCTTTCTTACCTATTCTGCAGTTTAATTTCTCCAACGATCAAAATTAAAATTTTAGTTAAAACCACTGACCCTACATATTGTAATTTCCTTTCTCCAACATCTTTCAAACATACTGATTGTATTCACTTCACCCACTTTCCCCCATACCCCTCATTTATTCAACAAGTAGAGTGCCTTCCATATGCCAAGTACTGTTTTAGGTGCTGGGATCACAAAAGTTAATAAAACAGACATAAATCCCTGGCCTTAGGAAGTCTACGTTCCAGTGAAGAGAAACACTGACAGTAGTTGAGACACAAGATGCTTTTGGATGAAATCTATACCCACTATGTTAACAGTAAAGTGCTTTACTACAGTAATTCTTCTTGCCACTCTGTAACCGCAGCCCGAGCTGCCAGCCTACTCCTTGGGGGCCTTCAGAACCTCAATCAGTTCAACAGAAGGACTCAAGAAGATCTAGATAAGAATATAGCAGTTCCTTCCTTTCCTAACGACTTCTGCCATAACTCAGTATTTCCATGAGGATAATTTTGCATAAAGCCAATGTATATTGTCCTTGCCAGGGCAACACAAGGATACAGGAACAGAGCAGGGAGCGGCATTTGCCACTGGCAGAAGGGAGTAGAATTAATGAACATTCATCCAGCTGCAGGGGTCTCTCAAGCCATCTCTCCTGGTGCTGAGCATGGCTTAGAGGGCACTGAGCCACCAAGCAGATTTGGGTTTCTAGAAAACCAATGTCTGTGGCTCCTGTGAGTATCTATTTTTAAGTTCTAAAGCATGCTGGAATATGAATGGGACAGCATCCTCTCCATGGTCCTTCTTTCCTGGAACCAAAGGCCCTTAGGCCTCAAAGTATAAATTTAAAATAAAATCCTAAATGTAAACATTTCTATCTCTTGTTCATAGTTCCTTTATCTTTTACCAACATGCTGACATAGGCACCCAGTAACTTTCCTACACTTCTCCCTCTGGGAATAGCAGTGAGTTGAATACTACATCCCTAATCTATTCTGTTTTAAATCACACTTAGAAATATATGAATAAATCAGGATCTCACAGTAAGATCAGAAAAGCAACATGAGAATAACTATTCTATACGTGTACAGGATCAGATCTGGGTCAAGTCCACAGTGACATGTTCTCTGCAGATACTTAATGAATGATAACAACAGGATGTGTTAATATATAGTACTACCTGTAGAACTCATTTTCTGTTTCAAACTTTTTATTGAAGTGTAATATACATATAGAAAAATATACATATCAGCTGGGCACTGCAACTCACGCCTGTAATCCTAACACATTGGGAGGCCAAAGTAGGAGGATCGCTTGAGCCCAGGAGTTCAAGATTAGCCTGCAAAACAAAGTGAGACCATGTCTCTACAAAAAATAAAAAATACAAAAAATTAGCTCGGCATAGTGGTTCGGGTCTGTAGTCCCAGCTACTTGGGAGGCTGAGCTGGGAGGACCTCTTGAGACTGGGAGGTAGAGGCTGCAGCGAGCCATGATCATGCCATGGCACTTCAGCCTGGGCGACACAGCAAAATACTGCCTCGAAAGAGAAAAAGAGAAAAGAAAAAGAAAGGAGGAAAGAAAGAGAAAGATACACATATCAAATGTGTACAGTTAAAATAATTTTCACAAAGTGAATACACTCATTCAACCAGGATCCAGATTAAGAAACAGAATAATTCTCAGAAGTCCGCATGTTCCTTCTAGTCACAGGCTTCCCCCTAGACCCACTCCGCTAAGGGTAACTAATCACTGCCTTGCCTTCTAACACTAACAGCATAGATGAGTTTTTGCCTGCTTTTACACCATATATAAATGAAACATAGTGAGACCCCTATCTCTACAAAAAAAAAAAAAAAATAGCTGAGCATGGTGGTGTGTGCCTGTAGTCCCAGCTTCTCAGGAGTCTGAGGTAGGAGAATTGCTTGTGCTCTGAAGTTCCAGGCTGCAGTGAGCTATGATGGTGCCACGGCACGCCAGGGCGCACAGAGTGAGACTCTCTGTCTCAAAACCATAAAACAAACAAACAACAGCAGAGTTTTCTCTCTACCATGCAAAGACACAGTGAGAATGCAGCCATGTATAAGCCAGGAAGAGAACCCTCATTAGGAACCCAATTGGCCAGCACCTTGATCTTGGACTTCCTAGCCTCTAGAACTATGAGAAATAAGTTTCTGTTAAGCTACCCAATCTGTGGTATTTTGTTATGGCAGCCCAATACCAATACAGACCTAGGTGTCTTACGCCTGGGTCATAAGGTATGCCTATATTCAGCTATTATATATATAGCACTATACTGTCAAAAATTTTTCCAAAATGGGGGCCAGCAATGTATAAGAGTTCCAATTACTCCAAATCCTAACCAACACTTAGTATTTTCTGTCTCTTCTACTTTAACCATTCTAGTAGGTGTGTAATGGTATTGCATTGAGGTTTTTAATTTCTATTTCTCAGATAATTATTGGAATCAAGCACTTTTCACCTGTTTATTGGACTACTGGTTATTCTTCTTTATAAAATGTCCATTAAAATATTTGTTCATTTTTCCATTGAATTGTCTTTTTCTTAATGATTTGTATGAGTGTGTTCTAGATACTCAAATGCTTTATCAGATATATGTATTGCAAATACTTCTTCCACTCTATGAATTATCTTTTTATTCTCTTAATATGCCTTTTGATGAATAGAATATTTTAATTTTAAACTATCTCAATTTATCAATTTTATTATTAAATTCTTTTTTTTTTTTTGAGATGGAGTTTCGCTCTTGTTGCCCAGGCTGGAGTGCAATGGTGCAATCTTGGCTCACCGCAACCTCCGCCTCCTGGGTTCAAGCAATTCTCCTGCCTCAGCCTCCCAAGTAGCTGGGATTACGGGCATGCGCCACCACACCTGGCTAATTTTGTATTTTTAGTAGAGATGGGGTTTTTCCATGTTTGTCAGGCTGGTCTCGAATTCCCAACCTCAGGTGATCCATCTGCCTCGGCCTCCCAAAGTACTGGGATTACAGGGAAGAGCCACCACACCCGGCCTAAAATTCATTTTTAATATGTTCTAGGCACCTACAATGTTCTACATGCCTTTAAAACAAAAACAGGAATGCAAAGTCCCTTCTAGGAGCAGCATGAATTATGTGTGCACATGCTAAACGCTGTACACAGTATCGGTCTTTATAATCATTTTAAGGGGTTCCTTCTAAGAGATATGCCATTTCTCTATGCTATGTGGAAAAATGTATTTATTTAATGCATTCTTAATTATAGGATACAATTTTTTTAAAAAACATCAACTTAGGCTTTTGAGTGCAACATCCCTAGGCCCCTGTTTCACAGCCATGAAGAATTAGAACTGAAAAGAAAATCAAGCATGTGATCTGAGTTGTGGGTTGGCTGCTGCTGTTTTGAGAAATTATCTTATTTCAATTATGGAAGTGGCACCAAATAATTTTAAAGTCAGAAGAGATGTTATTTTCTCCATCTCTGTATCTTTAGGTAAGGGAATGTTTCATTCAAACACTCTTAAATATGGGGTGTGGCCCATCATTTTTGTCTCTCTTTGAGGGAACTTTCTACCTTAGAAGAGAAAAGAAAGGGAGATAGTGAAAGAGGCTCGGGTTAAGAGAAACCCTCACTGTTGACCAGGTTTAGCCGAGAGAGCTGTTACCAACAGAAGTCTTTCAGTTTGGTAGCCCTTTTCCCAAGCCTTCTTGATGCAAAAATGCAGTGAACATATGTAATATCTGGTCCTCTTTGTCAGTGGTTTTCATCTCATATGCCACAGAACCTAGGGTTTCTCAGACATACTTCAGGGATTCTGCACATGTTCAATTCAAATTTCATGTTTTTTTAAAAAAGATTTTTATATTGCCAAAAGACAGATAATGCCAAAATTTAACATATTGCAAACTGCCCACACATTAATTTGAGGTTAAGTCATTTCAGTGTAGATCTCATAATTAATCTCCTGCTGCCATTTTTGTAATTGAAGCACATGGCTGGATTTCAAGATGAATAATTTAAAAACCACTTTTATTTGTATCTACTTCTCTGAAGAAATCGGAATTTTCTTGATAGTGTACAACCAAAACAGAAGATGCAGAAATAAACTGGATACTGAGTCTGCTTTAACTGCCACTATGTTGAAGTTAAAATAAAGATATAGAGATTAATCTCTAAATTTAACACTTTTTTGGGGGAAAAAAATTGCAATTTGGTATATACACACAGACCAAGTGGTCTTCAATATGTCCAAAGAGCGAAGAGAAGGTTGGAGCTTTTATAAAACAGAAAAATGTTACATAGTGCTCTTTGAGAAAGTTCATTGGCACTAGTAAGGTTCTGAGGAGCTGGCAAGCTTCAATAGGTAAGGCAGTGGGGAGAATTAATCCTAGAGTTGCAGCAAGTTATCTCAGCAGTTACAGATAAAACTCGTCTCAGGTCACAACCGGCAGTTTCAGCAGTGGGACTTGCAGAGAATTACATTTCTAAAGTAATGTCGTGTCCTGAGTGCTTTCTCCCCCCTGGCTTTTCCACTGTTTTAGCTGGGGATAGGAACAATTCAATTCAAAGGATCCACGTTCACAACCACAACCCCCAGCTTCAACATTTTGCAAGCAATAGGATCAAGAGTCCAGTGGCAGTGCGGCCAGCAATGGCACGCTCGCCAGACTAGTTCCTGTTGGTCTTATCTATATCTTTGCTGTTCAGACTCTCCTGGTTCCTTCCCATTTTCTGAGACTAGTTCTCTAGACTTCTTGTTTACTATTTGGGCTACCTACTTTTCTTCCAATGAATCCCCTTTCTGCTCAAAACAAAAGAAAATCCAAGACAACAACACACTGAAGTTTCATTGTTTTGTTTTTTTACTTACCTAAAAAGTCAATATAAAAAATTTGAACTTATAGCTGGACATGGTGGTTCCTGTAATCCCAGTGACTCAAGAGGCTGAAGTGACAGATTGGCTTGAGTTCTAGACCAGCTTAAGCAACATAGTGAGAACTCACACCTAGAAAATAAGTAAGTAAAATAAAAAGTTAAAACAATTTTTGAACTTATGTTTAGTAATCAAGCATACTTTTTTTTTTTT
>NW_012115043.1:3547401-3618876 GCF_000951035.1 Colobus angolensis palliatus | reverse complement strand
AAGTGGCCGAGTGTAGGTGGCACACACCTGTAGTCCCAGCTACTTGGGAGGCTGAGAGTAGGAGGATCGCTTGAGCCCAGGAGGAGGAATTTGCAATGAGCCGAAATCGAGCCACTGCACTTCAGCCTGGGTAACAGTGAGATCCTTTCAAAAAAAAAAAAAAATTCTATAAAGTTCAAGTTCTATAAGGTAAAGTTCAAGATTCGGCATATGTTGGTGGGTGCTCAATCAATGTTCAATAAAAACTGGGGAATAGGCCAGGTGCAGTGGTTCACGCCTGTAATCCCAGCACTTTGGGAGGCTGAGGCGGGTGGATCACGAGGTCAGGAGTTCGAGACCAGCCTGGCCAAAATGGTGAAACTGCGTCTCTATTAAAAATACAAAAATTAGCAAGGCAGCGTGGTGAACTCCTGTAATCCCAGCTACTCAAGAGGCTAAGGCAGGAGAATCACTTGAACCTGGGAAGCAGAGGTTGTAGTGAGCCAAGATAGCGCCATTGCACTCCAGCCTGGGCAATAGAGTGAGACTCCGTCTCAAAAAAACAAAACAAAACAAAAAACTGGGAAATATAAAATTTCGCCACATTATCCTACCTCCCCCTTGAGTTTTTAGCAACGATAGTAATTGTTATATGATGCTTAACGCGTAATTACTGTACCTCATTTACATAAGGTGGTTTCAGACACATCATCTTGTTTATGTATGGCCTTTCCAAACAAAATGAGTTCAGGACAAAAGAGGAAATGCTTTTTTAAAAGTAGGTGTGTCTGTAAGTTATTGCCTCAAGAGGCCGCAAAGTTTGAGCAAAGGCTTTCCCAAAGTAATGGATTGATAATGGGTGACTGAGGACCACAAAGGTCGGTAAGACGCTCCTGGTCCGTCTACCACGTTCTTAGAAGGAGGTGGCCTTGTGTGTTCGGACGCTGCACCGAGACACGTGAGGTTTTTAAATAAACTTTTGATTTTGAAATCTCTGGGACTAATTTTAAACAGTGAACCGGCCATCGAGGACCTACACACAAAAGTGCTCCCGGCCTTACCAAACAACGCAGACCTGGGATCTCGGCTGTCTACTCACTTCCCTGAGGACGCCTCGTCGTGTTTCAACAACGACACCCAAGAGTTTCCCTGAAGCCCAGGGCGTGGGAGGGAGACCTGGGTTTGAGTTCTGCCCCTTGCGGAGATGGTTAAGTTATTGAATTATTTTACACCTAAATTTTCCTCAGACCCAAATTGATGAGACCTCCCCGAATCCCTCCTCCGCCCCAGAGTTACTAATGACGGCGCGAGGTCATACCAAGCCACTCAAAACCAGCGCCTTGACGCAGGTGTCCCTCCACCTCCCGCAGGTCCCGCCTCGCGCAGGTCACGCCTCCCGTCCCCCGGACTCCACCCCCAGCGGGAGGCCTCGGGACCGCTTTGCGCACGCGCCGCCGCACCCCTGGGGCTTTCGGGCACCCGCGCGGCGCCCGTTGGCCTTGCCGCCGCTTGCCCGGGGGCGTGCTTGTGCGCCGGCGGCTGCGTACACCCGCCTGCGTCCCCGGCGCTGCGGGCCATGGAGGCCCTGCGGATGGCCCACGAGGTCGCGCTCCGCCTGTTGCTGTGCAGGCCGTGGGCCTCGCGCGCCGCTGCCCGCCCCAAGCCCAGCGCCTCCGAGGTGCTGACGCGGCACCTGCTGCAGCGGCGCTTGCCGCACTGGACCTCCTTCTGCGTGCCCTACAGCGCCGTCCGCAACGACCAGTTCGGCCTCTCTCACTTCAACTGGCCGGTGCAGGGCGCCAACTACCACGTCCTGCGCACGGGCTGCTTCCCCTTCATCAAGTACCACTGCTCCAAGGCGCCCTGGCAGGACCTGGCCCGGCAGAACCGCTTCTTCTCTGCGCTCAAGGTCGTCAACCTCGGTGAGTGGCGACTACCGCGCCCACGCGGTGAGGCCCGCTTCGCCGCGACGGCCCCGCAGCGGCCGAGCACTTGAACGCTCGCGGGCTGGTGGAGTCCCGCCGGGGTCGGCTCTGCCTCCCGGCGCTGGCTTCGCCTTGGGTCCTTTATAGTCCTTGCCCAGGGTCCTCAGCTTGCCGAGCTCCTGGCTCCCGAAGCCGTTCACCTGCTGCGGGCGCATCCTCGGGCCTAGGGAGGAGCGGGCCGCCCTCCTGTCCTGCCCAAGTTAACTAGGGACGACCCCTGTCTGGGCACTAAGCCAGGGGGCGTCAGGAAACGCCCCCTGGAAAGTGGCTCCGAAATTGACACCCGTCCTACTGCACGACAGGACTCATTCCCGTGAACATCACTTTGCGGCTGCATTATGTTGCAAGAACTGGAACTACTCTTTAAGTTTCTTTATATGAATTCAAAGTTTGTTTTACTAAAAGCACCAGACATAACGCTTCCTGAGGTACTAGGCCTAAAATATTTTTAAAGATCTTTAATATTTGTATGTTTTCATGGAGATGCCTTGAGGGTGTTTACTGTCCCTAGGTGTATATTTTCTTTTGGTACGAACATGGAAATAGGTCAGGGGAAAACAGAAGGCCTCAGGATGTTTTGAACTTACTAATAGCTGTATAAAATCAATCTAGATTTCAGTGATTCAAAATCTAGCCATGGAGCTGAATGAAACATGTTACCTAGCCAGGTTTTAAAAGCCGGAATTAAACTATACCCTGCGCAGCCGTGCTAGTAATACTATTACATAATCTGATCGTCCATTAAGGTTAAAAATGGTCTGTGTATTTTTACTTATAATAACATATATGTCAGTCATGGACTTTTTGAGCCGTTACTCCACTGGACTGTCCTGTAAGGAGAAAATTATTTAGCAAAGTGTTATCCTTTAAAAATGCCTCTTATTATTTGACTGATGGACTGTATAAAGCATGCCCACTACTTTGGAGGTTGGTTGAAGTTGAAAGGTGAGGTGACTTAGGAAATTCAATTCGAAATTATTTGGAAAGACTGGAGTGTTAACTAGATTCGAGTAGTATAAGTTTATTTTAGCATTTTCATAAGCAAGAAATCATTCTTCCCTAAAGAATAATAGGAAAAGCATAACGGGAGGGTTATAGGTAAACCAAATGCCTTTTTTTCCTTTAAAGTCACATTTTTAGTGTTAACATTTTGTTTAAGATCACCTCAATGATTAGGGGCCTCTCTTTTAGATATAAAGACATCCAAAAAAAGTGGATACTCAGAACATTCCACACATAGAAAAGTAAAACCTTTTAAAGTTGAAAGAAACAACAGTTGTAGTGTGTTTTGTTTTGTTTTTTAATGTGAGAGAGTGATTTAATGGTATGTATGGTCTTTTGGACATCCTAAAAATCCTGGTAAAATGAGAGTAAGAGTTCTAAGTTAAGCAAAAAGGACAACTTTTTGTTCATGCATGCTTTAATACAAATTGGGATATACTGATAAAGGAAATTTAAAAATATTTTAAAGTGGTGAACACATCTGGTAACATTTATTTTTAATTTTTGTCTGAAGGTAGAGGGGATGTGAATTAGATAATAGAGTCCTTTCCTATTCTGTGATGTACAGTCGTCTCTCTGGATGATCAAGTACATATCCTATTAATATTATACTTAGGATTTTGTTCCTCTTCTTCCCTTCCAAATTAGTAATTACTAGAGTAATTCATTTTTCCATTTGGTAAATAATAAAGATTTCTGTTTACCCATTTGCTCCTTTTCTCCTCCGTCTTCCCTTCATTGGAAGCTGACATTTTACTGATGGTTTACTAGTCTAGGTATCCTGCTGAGAGGTAGATTGAGATTTAAGAAAAGCAACTTACCATTGGAATGAATGGGATTTACTGAGGAATTCTAATTTTTTAAAGTACTTAATTTGACAGTGGTTTACCTACTGTTCAACTGGCTCAAAGTGAATTATTATGCAAAGAACTGATTTTCAGGTTCTTTTGATGTTATATATTTCAGATATAAATTTAATTTTTCAGAAAAAATTGAATTTTCCATAGAATCTTACAGACTTTAAAGCATACAAAGAAGATTGTGCTACAAAGAAGATTTTGTAATATATAAGTTATATAGGTGGCAAACCTTCCCATTTTGAGTATTAGTCTGACTGCATTAAATAGACAGCAAAGGGAAAAAATACAGAATTTCTGACTCAGATCATAACTCCATCTCCTGTCAAACAGCATTACTGCTAATGGTTCCTGGTTATTTTTTAATAAGATATGATATAGTTATTAAGCTAGTAATCTTAATAAAAATCAGCCCTTGATTTTAGCTGAAAAGATATTGACTGTATTTTTTCTGTATTTATGATTTTTCAAAAGTATGAATTTTTAAAATCAATATGTTAACTGATAACTGTGATAAATACTGTAAAACAAAATTGTCAGTGTCACCAGGTATTCCTTAAATTTATATACTTAGCCTTGGTTTAAGAGGCCTATTTTATATATTTTAGTCTCAGTATGCTTAGAAAATTAGTAATTGCTTCTAGAGCCTATTTTTTTCTTCCTCATTCCATTGATTTTCAGCTTTTGAAGTTGTGATATTGCATTTTAAATTCATTTTTTATTTCAACTACTCCCTCTACTTCTCTCTCATTTCTGCCTAGCTTGTTCGTATTCTTCTTTTTCCACCTCCCACCCCTGTGCCACTTGCCTTTTTTTTTTTCTTTGTGGTTAAATGATTTATAAGTAGCTTTATTATTCTAGTTTTTTGTGGATTTTTTGATGACATTCCCTCGAGGTATTTAGAGATTCTTTTAGACATTATCAGGGCAAAGAAGGTGATACACTATAAAAGGTTTCATAGGAGTTCCAGGGAACCCTGTGATGGTGACAAACTGTGACCCAGTATATTCCTAAAAATAGAGAGATGCTAGCCTGAATGGGCATTTTTTTCCTCTTCTCCTCATTACTAGCTAGTGATGTGATGCTTCTCCTGATTAATCTCTGGTATCACAGTGACTGGAATGCAGCTTCAGGGAGAAGCACAAAGTAGTTCAACAAACACACTCAAAAAGAGCTTAACACAGCAAATATATTCTTGCAGAAAAATAAGACAAAAATTTAGCAATATGATTAGTCCAGAGCATGTGTTGCTTTTTTTCTTTTTCTTTTCTTTTTTTTTTTTTGAGCCGAGTCTCTCTTTGTCGCCAGGCTGGAATGCAGTGGTGTGATCTCGGCTCACTGCAACCTCTGCCTCGCTGGTTCAAGCAATTCTCCTGCCTCAGCCTCCCGAGTAGCTGGGATTACAGGCATGCACCACTACGCCTGGCTAATTTTGTATTTTTAGTATAGATGGGGTTTCTCCATGTTAGTCAGGCTGGTCTCAAACTCCCAACCTCAGGTGATCTGCCTGCTTTGGCCTCCCAAAGTGCTGGGATTACAGGCATGAGCCACAGTGCCCGGCCGCTTTCTTTATTACTAGAAAGTAAGTGATTTTCCAAATGTACAGCTATCCTTTTAAAGTATCACTTTCTGCCCATTTCCCTCGTAAGAGCATAAAATTAATGCTTGTTATTGATTCATGTGCCTATGGTTTTATTACATTTTTAATATGTTAGTAGTCATTGATTTTAAATAAGTACCTTTAAAAAGATAGGAATTGTGAAAGTTTGTTTTGTGTCCAACAGTCTCATATGCAAGTGAGTGCTTAATGTGTATCTCTGGATAGTGTGTTTAGTTTTGTATATCACAAAAGGCAACTAATCTCAAAGTAGCAAAATCTTATCAATTCCAAAGAAGAAACACATGTTGGAGTCTACTGTATATTGATTTCAAATTGGCTGAAACAAGGTTGTTTTCAGATCAACTGAAAAAATGATAATAATAGTTTTTTTCTCATGCCTGTTGTACTGAAATCTTACTTGGAGTTAGGTTTTGCCTTAGATTTTAAAGACAGCTCTTTGACCCAGCTTCTTTTAAGTTGCACAAAAATTACTTCAGCCATTAGTGTTACTACTAAAAGAACAGTAATGTTGGCCGGGCGCGGTGGCTCACACCTGTAATCCCAACACTTTCAGAGGCCTAGGCAGGGGGATCACAAGGTCAAGAGATCCGAGACCATCCTGGCCAACATGGTGAAACCCCGTCTCTACTGAAAAAGTACAAAAATTATCTGAGCATGGTGGCGCACGCCTGTAGTCCCAGCTACTCAGGAGGCTGAGGCAGGAGAATCGCTTGAACCCAGGAGGTGGAGGTGGCAGTGAGCCGAGATAACACCACTGCACTCCAGCCTGGCAACAGAGTGAGACTCCATCTCAAAAAAAATAAACAAAAAAAAAAACCCAGTAGTGTTAACCTAGTAACTTTAGCTCAAGGCTAATAATCAGGAGTATCTACAACTAAATTAATGAGTATTCTCCATTTTCTTATTTATGAAAAGAATACAGAATTACTTCAGGATTATTCAAGGGTAGTGAATTTATGAAGTACTTAAATTAACATTTATACCCGCCTTGTCTATAGTGTGAAAACCTCTCGACTCACGTAATTGCCATCATGTTCCACGTTGATGAAATTGAGCCCTTAGATAATCATAGTCAATGTTGAGTAATATTTTTATATTTTAGCACATTGTAATTTGTTAACATTGCTGAAGAGTGTTATATGTGATTAGTAACTTGCATGATTAATAAGCATTGATGTTTATACATATTCATTTGTTTTTTAGGTATTCCAACTTTATTATATGGACTTGGCTCCTGGTTATTTGCCAGAGTCACAGAGACTGTACATACCAGTTATGGACCCATAACAGTTTATTTTCTCAATAAAGAAGATGAAGGTGCCATGTATTGAAAGTGTGCATCGAAGAACATAAATATCAGTGGATTTTCTCTGTGTATATGTGCAGTATTTATTTTTGATCCTTTAAAATAAAACTTTTGCAAATACTTTTTTCTTTCTACAGTATCTGCTTCTTTAAGATGAATCATTGCCCTCAAGAGGTGAAGCTTTTCGTAACACTGTTATATATTACGGACTCTATTTAGCTGATGGGAACTACAAACACATGAAGCTTCACACCATTTTTTCCCTAGAACTAGGTTAACCTACAGATAAAAAATGATTACAATGTAATAGATTCTATAATTAGGTATTAACAATTTAAATCAACTCTGAAGAAAAAATAGAGATGCCCACACAAAAGAGGAGGGGGGGAAATATATAACAATGGAAAAAGAAGTAGAAGACATTAGGATGTATGATGGAAATATTATATCATTGGCAAATCCAGAATTGATGAGAATCTAATTATAATCTCAAGACTAAGCCATTCAGCTGCCAGGATTGTAAGTAGAAATGTTTTAAAGGCCTTGTGCCATTTACCTGGAGGAGGGGTTGGAGTGTAATGTTGAAACTTCTTGTTGCTTAAAGAGTCCAAAACCATATCGTTTTTAAAATGTAATAATAAGTGGTTAATATAACTGTAGCAAGGTGAATTAAATTCAGACTTATTAAAAGTTAAAATAGCTTTCCTATAAAGCTGCCAGAACAATTAAGGTCTTCTAGAAAGATGCAGAAAAATAAATTTAGTAACTGTTTATAAAAGCAATTAACTGAAATGGTATATATCCATAGACTTATTGGCAATAGGGAGTGGGCTGAAATTTTAAAGACCTAATGGCACTTTTGCATTTGAATTTTATTAACTTAATTGCATTTTTGAAAGCCAAGTCATTTAAAAAATTTATCCTTGGGGTAGTCACAAAATACCCAGATGAATGGTAAATTTCAGAAATTTGGAGTAATTTAGGGAGAACTAAGTAGAACTATTTAATTTCTAAACCAATGGGTGTTTAAGATTTATGATCTCTCCCATAATTACAAACATACATTATATATCATTTTATGTTAATGTGTTGCTGATACTCTGCAACACTTACACATTTTTGTAGCAAAACATTTAATAAAATTCAACATTTGGATGCTTACTCCTGTCAAGTCAGTAGAGAAAGTGAGTAGAAGTGACTGAGGTGAAGGCACCAGAATAATGAAGTAATACAAACCAGCTTCGTTAAAGGTAGTCATTTTAAATGATCTACAGAGAGTGAACTGTTCTGCAAATATATGTAGTGTTCACTTGTCTAAAAGCAATTCTGAGTAACAGTTTAATCAAAGAAGTACTTATGCCAATATATTTAGTCCAGAAGAATATACTTGACACTAGTTAAATGAATGGCTTACACAAAGGAGATAGTGTTACATTAAGCTTCATTAATAATAAAACAACTGACTATTAGCATTTTGCAGGGAAGGCTAGAACTGATTTCCTCTGTAATGGGCAAAGTTAAATAACTATAGCTCATAAGTTTTAAGTCAAATACTGCTCATTCATTGCTGCTGGTCTTGTCAATACTGGCTGTAAAGGTTTCGTCCCAACACAAGGCTGATAAAATGGTTTTTAATTACCAGACTATGAATACAGCTTTTCAGTCGAGTTCCACCTCTTTTCACACTGGCATGTTTGATTTCTGATAATTTGTACTGCTGACTCTGCTTACCTGTTTTTCAATAGCTATAGTCAGTGTGACTTCTTGTCCATATGTGATAGGTAAGTCTCCTTGGAGAACATCTTTGACAAACTACCCTATTGATCTCTGTAATTCTCTGCTGTTTGCAGCATTAAATAGGGCCTTGATTTCTTGTCTAATGTGCTCACTATAACAATTAAGCAAATGTAATATTTTCTTGTATTACATGAAAATCAATAGACCTCTTGCTCTTATGGAGTTGATCATGGTGAAGGATGAAGTCAACAATGGGTAAAGGCGTGGTTTAAAAATTTAAATATCATTCATTGGATTTATTAAGTCTTGTAAACTTTTAGTCTGAAAACAGTACTTCCCACTGAACAGCAATGGTTTAAGTTTTTTCTTTAAAGCTGCATATTATACCAAAGTATCATGGCCTAAAAGGGAGAGCATAAACGTGTAAGTCAGGAGACTAAGTCTATTTTTAGTATCAGTGCTGTCTTTTTGACCTCAGGCTAATAGCTCTCCTCCTTTGTGTCTTCGTTTTTCCACTTGCAGTCTGAGAAGAATGAAACGAGACTTTTCTACCCGAAAATGTGCATCAGTTTTACTTTTGTCTCTGCAAAAGCTCTGTTTTTATAATCCACATTCTTCTGCTCCATATATTTACATTTATACTTAAAGGACTTCATTAATTAAAACATTTCAAAAACAAGGTGATGGAGAGAGTAGGAGAGGTGCGCTGAAGGCACATGCCCACTAACCCTGAAGTGGCATGTGGGGAGCTGAACAGGCCCTGCTCTTCTGCATATGAGTAGTTTCCTTAATTGGTGAAACCACTGATTTAGCTTTTCTGTCATATTTCTTTGATAGGATTTTTGTCTTTAATCCAACCAAAACTGTTTTAATAAAGGTGTACTTTTATACAAAACCTTGCATCTCTTCTATTGTTATTTCTATACAAATGAATGATCACGTATTGGAATAAATTTCTAGGCAAAATTCTCAGTTCCTGTGTAAGGTTTGAGCCACTATAAAGATTCAGTAACCTATTTGGGAGCATGAGAGAGGCTGCTAATACAAAAATCTCTATTTTCTTAGTGCTGATGTCCTAAAATGCCAAATTGTACAATCAGTTATAGTTTACCACACATTTTGGGGCATTAATATTTTTCTAACGTTGGCTTCTGTAAAAATTGAAACTTTTCTTGAGACGGAGTCTCGCTGTGTCGCCCAGGCTGGAGTGCAGTGGCGCAATCTTGGCTCACTGCAAGCTCCGCCTCCCGGGTTCACGCCATTCTCCCGCCTCAGCCTCCCAGTAGCTGGGACTACAGGCGCCCGCCACCACGCCCGGCTAGTTTTTTGTATTTTTAGTAGAGACGGGGTTTACACCATGTTAGCCAGGATGGTCTTGATCTCCTGACCTCGTGATCCACCCGCCTCGGCCTCCCAAAGTGCTGGGATTACAGGCTTGAGCCACCGCGCCCGGCAACTTTTCTTTTTGAGAGGAGTTTCAGTCTTGTTCAGGCTGGAGTGCAGTGGTGCGATCTTGGCTCATTGCAGCCTCCGCCTCCCAGGTCCAAGCAATTCCCCTGTTTCAGCCTCCTGAGTAGCTGGGATTACAGGCATGCACCACCACGCCTGTCTAATTTTGTATTTTCAGTACAGACCGTTTCACCATGTTGGTCAGGCTGGTCTTGAACTCCTGATCTCAGGTGATCCGCCCGCCTCGGCCTCCCAAAGTGCTGGGATTACAGGCATGAACCACCGCGCCTGGCTGAAACATTTTTAAGTATTAAAATCCATATGTATTTTTTAAAGTACATTTTACTTCACGTCATTTATATTTATATTCACCATATATATATTTATATTTATATTTATATTCACAAAACTGTAAGCACAGAACATCTACAGTTCTTCATGAAATATCTTTTAACTCTGTTAATGATGTTTGAATAAGTGGGATGACATAAAAGGCAAAGATCTTAGTTTCACTTCACTGAAAAGCTGATGCAGACAACAGAAACCTTATCCTAAAGCTAGTGGATTGAGTATCTACTGTTTTTCAGCACTTACTATTCAGACAATAATGACATTTGGGGGCATCTTAACCTAACAAGTACTTAGCATTACATCTCACCTGGGTCAACAGTCTAGGGTATCAGAGTTAAACTCTGTTACTGTAAATTAATGGAAAATGTAACTGCACTTTGCTGAAAGATCAATGTCCAATAACGGCTGCACAATCAAATCTTGTTGCAATGATTGAGGTCTTTAATTGCCTTTCAAAGATAAGGTGGTAATCAACACAGCTTTAACTGATCTTTTTTACTAGTTCAATTACATGCTAATGACTAGTGCCAAGTCAGTATCTTTAACTACTTATACTTATTAAATCTGTTAGTAATGAAAAATTACTTAAGCTACACAATCGATAGAACACAAATCTTAATTACTAGATTTCACTTTCATATCATTTTAGGTGCTTGACAAATGTTTCACCAGGGTTTTCCCAACAATAAGAAGTGTTATTAGTATGACCACAGTCCACAGAGTAGTTTTCTAATATAAATTGGAGATCAGATGTGGAATTTTTTTCTTTTAATGAAAATGTGGCTAAAACAGTTTCCACCAACACAAACTTGGCAATTAAAAAAAAAAGGTGGCCAGGTGCAGTGGCTCACGCCTGTCATCCCAGCACTTTGGGAGGCCGAGGTGGGCGGATCACAAGGTCAGGAGATAGAGCCATCCTGGCTAACATGGTGAAACCCTGTCTCTACCAAAAATTCAAAAATTAGCCAGGCGTGGTGGCAGACGCCTGTAGTTCCAGCTACTCAGGAGGCTGAGGCAGGAGAATGGCGTGAACCCAGAAGGCATAGCTTGCAGTGAGCCGAGATCGCGCCACTGCACTCCAGCCTGGGCGACAGAGCAAGACTCTGTCTCACAAAAAAAAAAAAAAAAAAAAAAAAGGCAAACCCAAAACCACAATTACTTTTGCACCAACCTATAACATTTCGGAAAAGGATAAAGGCAGATGACAAAAGAAAAAACAGACAAATACAACCACGACTTCATCAAAACGTAAAATGTTTGTGCTACAAAGGTCTCTATCAAGAAAATGAAAGACAACCCACAGAATGGGAGAAAATATGTACAAATCATATATCTGATAAGGGACTTATATCCAGAATACATAAATAACTTTTAAAGCTCACCAACCCAATTGAAAATTTGATTTGAATACACATTTCTCCAAGAAGATACATAAATGGCTAACAAGCACATGAAAAGATGTTCAACTGATCATTAGGAAAATGCAAAACAAACCCACAACGAGATACCACTTCATATCCACTAGGATGACTGTGATCAAAAAGACAAAAATAAGTGTGGATGAGAATGTGGAGAAATGAAAAACTCATGCATTGCTGGAGGAAATGTAAATTGGTGCAGCTGCTTTGGAAAACAGTCTATCAGTTCCTGAAAAAGATTAAATATGGAGTTACACGACCCAGCAATTCTGCTCCTAGGTATATACCCTAGAGAACTGAAAACATATATCCACACAAAAACTTGTACACAATTGTTCATACCAGCATTATTCATACTAGCAAAAAAGTGGAAACAAAAATATTCATTAGTTGATGAACAGGTAACATGTAGCATAGTGACACAATGGAATATTACTCATTCAAAAAAGGGATGAAATACTGATACAAGCTATAGCAATGATGAAGCTTAAAAATATTACACTAAGTGAAATCAGCCAGTTGTAAAAGATTTCATATAATTCCATTTATATGAAATGTCCCGAATAGGCAAATCTATAGAGACGGAAGGTAGATTAGTGGTTGCCTAGGGCTGAAGAGGTTGGGGAGAAATGGGGAGTCACCACTAAGGGGCATGGGGCTTCTTTTGCTGCTGATGAAACTGTTCTAAAATTGATTGGGTTTGGTTGCCCAATTCTGTGACTATATGCAAACCACTGAATTGTACACTTTAAATGAAAGAAGTGTATGGCATGGGAATTATATCTTAATAAGGCTCTTAAAATTATTAAAGAGAAGAGGACTAGCTGGATGCAGTTGCTCATGCCTGTAATCCCAACACTTTGTGAGGCCGAGGCAGGAGGATCACCCGAGGTCAGGAGTTCAAGACCAGTCTGGCTAACATGGTGAAGCCCCATTTCTACTAAAAATACAAAAAATTAGCCAAGCGTGGCGGCGCGTGCCTATAATCTCAGCTACTTGGGAGGCTGAGGCAGGAGAATGGCTTGAACCTGGGAACTGCAGGTTGCAGTGAGCCGAGATCATGCCATTGCACTCCAGCTTGGGTAACAAGAGTGAAACTCCGTCTCAAAAAAAAAAGAGGACAATGCACAATTAGTGTTTAATGGGTACAGAGTTTGGGTTCTGCAATATGATGAATGTTCTGTAAATGGATGGTATTGATGGTTGTAGAATAACATCAATGTACTTACAACCATTGAATGGTACAGTTAATGGGAGGTTGAGGCAGGAGGATTACTTGTGCCCAACAGTTCGAAAGCTGCAGTGTGGCATGATTGTGCCTGTTAACAGCCAATGCACTCCAGTCTGGGCAACACAGCAAGACCTTGTCTCTAAAAAGAAAAAAAAGAAAGGTTAAGATGGTAAATATTATATTATGTGTATTTTATCACAATTAAAAACAATTTTTAAAAATTAGTAAAGGATTCAATGTTAGTATGATAAAATATGACTGCATCAGGTTAAAAAATATTAGAGATTAAAATAGTTAAAGCATGTTGACATCATTTTGTATGTAGCAGTCTTAGAATTTAAAAATTTTTAATTATGAAACCTAGTTTTGATTAAGTAGATGAAATTTCATTTGGGATCATTTTTAGTAACATTATGAAAAGGTTACATTTGGTTGGAGATTATTTAAGATAAGACCAACGTAAGGCATGTAAAGTGTTAGTAAATGAAAATATCCTTTCTTAGATCCTAGTTGCTGGATAAAGAATATCAGTTACCACTAGTAAGCGGTTTTATGTAGTATTGCTTATGGCTATTTTAGTTGCACTTATATCATTTTAAATACAGTTTATGAACATTGTACTATTCCATTATATTATTAATTTATCTTCGGTGATATTTATAGTATCAATTTAAAAGCTGTAAAACTTCATGAAACGTAGCTTAAACAAGGATTTTGATAAACAAAAGCTTTCTATTTTAAAAGCAAATCATGGAAACTGAACTTCTTAAAGAAGATTTGAAGTTTTTTTTGTTTTTGATAGAATTATGAATCTTATAAACTCAGTATTTTTTAGTTAACCTAAATACATAAATCTATTTGAATTCATCTTATGAAAAGAGATATGTCATTAGATATATGATCATTATATGCTTTAGTGATTCATGGACCTTGTTACATACATGCTTTGTAATGTATGAATTATTTAGTAAGAAAAATCACAATAATTTTGTTGTTACTCAAAAATTTATGGGTTAGCAGAAACAATTATGCAGCCCTGAAGCTGGTATGTTAAGGTAACATCATTAACACTACGTAGTATAATTTTTTTAGTACTTATTTGACATAACCTTTACTGCTTCTGCAAGAATATATCAGTAATTTTATAACAATCTGTCTGTAAACAGAACATTGAATTTATTAACCACAAAGTGATTCATTTTACTCCATTTTCATATTCATAATTTAAAATCAGACTTAAAAAGTTGTCTACTCAAACCCTACAGGAAGAATAAAAATATACAAAATAAAAAATTAATACTCTAGCAAATAGATATAAATGTAAAACTCCACTTAAAAGTGGATATTTTTATTTCAGAAGACATAGATGTTTAAGAACTAGATGAAAATAGACACCTTTGTTACCTTTTTTACACACTGTATCAAGACTCTTCCCATGAGATGACAACCAAAATTTTAGTTTATGTTTTCAAATCTCTAAATTTATAAAATGAAGGAAGAATTTGAAAGTTTGAATAAAAATCTAAATAGTGTCACTTAATTTTAGATCACATTTCAAAATCAACAGTCATTTATTCATCCAAGAAATACTTTTGCCTTGATGGTGTTGAAGGCACTTGTCAATGTTGCCTTGACAGTGTTGAAATCCCAGTAACTTTCCCTGCCAACAAAATCTAGCAGTTCTAAATCTATTTATATAGTCCATTTAAGCCATACTGAAAACACTGCTGTCCACAACTGGGTGAGAACCATGTGTTATGAAGTTTTCTTTCCAGCACTTATCATATAATAAAGGCTCAATGTTTAATAAATATGTGATGGTTCAAAATTAAGAAGAACACTTGCCTTTGTTTTTAATAGCTTTTTAAAAAACAGTATACTTTAATTGGAGATCATATGGATTCTTTACAAGAACAGCAATAAGTTTTGAAATATTATCTCAGATGTAATGAATTAACTATGAATGCTAAAGACAGGAGATTGTAATCTTGTTGAATTTCCTTTTGAGGTATTTCAAATGGTGCCACCTGTTTTCTCATACAATAATTTTACTATTTTAAAATCAAATTTAGAATGATGTATAGAAGTAAATGAAGTGAAACATGAAACAGAAAGTCCTAGAATCAGTGAGACTTACTCTTTTAAAATAGAACTAGAAGTAATGTGTTAGTAACTAGGAGACACGAAGAGTGTTTTAATCCTCAGAAAATGGAAAGGGTTACCTCCTGAGACAGTCTTCTGTTGTTGGAGCTGTTCAGAGACTACATGTCAATTCCTTCGGGAGATGGGTAGGGGACGGATAGAATCTTGAATGGGAAGGGGATTAGACTGGTGATTTTTTAACTCTGAAATTTTATTGTCATTCCTGCATGTCTATGTCTGGTTCCCAACCATGCTATTTAGTTTGGTATTTACCACTTTTCCACTCTATGTGGAATACAAAGAACCCTGCTTTGAAGAGAAAAGATACGGTTTCAGTTCTTGCTCTACCACTGCTGGTTGGTAGAGTAACTTTGAGAAAAATTAGAGCTTTCTAAGTCTTTTTTTTTGAGACGGAGTCTTGCTCTGTCACCCAGGCTGGAGTACAGTGGTGCAATCTCGGCTCACTGCAAGCTCCATTCACGCCATTTTCCTGCCTCAGCCTCCCGAGTAGCTGGGACTACAGGCGCCCGCCACCACGCCCAGCTGATTTTTTGTATTTTTAGTAGAGACGGGGTTTCACCGTGTTAGCCAGGATGGTCTCCATCTCCCGACCTCATGATCCGCCCACCTCGGCCTCCCAAAGTGCTGGGATTACCGGCGTGAGCCACCGCACCCGGCGAGCTTTCTAAGTCTTAATGTCTTCACATATACAATAAGAAATGTATCTAACACTTACATAGCATTTACTTGTGCCAGGTCCTCATCTAAGGACTTGGCACATATGAACTCACTTAATCCTCTCATAACAACCCCATGATATAGGTACTGTTTTTATGTTTATTTTTCAGTTGTGGAAACCAAAGGGTCTTGCCCAAGGCCACACATGGTAAGTGTTCTTCCCATGTGTCTACAGAGTCCACATTCTCAGCCTCTACACTTGTCATAAGATGCACAAGATAATTTTGTCAGACAATGGATGCGGAAATGTTCTGTTATTATGATTACAACTACATATAAAGAAAGTAATATAGATAAGTTTAAACAATGAGAAGAGAGAAAAAATAAAGTTTAAATGATTTGTAGGAACACCAGTCTACTCTACTGAAAAATGTATTATGTAGAAATTATGTCTAATAACGTTTTAAATTAATAAGTTAGTTCATTTTAGAGTGTTTAAAATCCACAGTGCTTGGTATATGGTAGTGGTCCATGAATGACCTGTGGAACTGTAATTTCTGCCTCTGTGTGAGTGTATTGTTCGTTTCCATTCCTGCCGAAACAGAAGACCGCAACTCTCCTGTTACACTTTTGGGAGTTTGTGTTCATTTTTTGTCTGTCTCTTCATAGTCTTTAAAAAAAATTAAAAGGGCTGGGGGCAGTGGCTTACCTCTGTAATCCCAGCACTTTGGGAGGCCCAGGCAGGCGAATCACTTCAAGTCAGGAGTTCGAGACCAGCCTGGCCAATATGGTAAAAACCCATCTCTACTAAAAATACAAAAATTAGCTGGACATGGTGGTGCATGCCTGTAATCCCAGCCACTCAGGAGGCTGAGGCATGAGAATCACTTGAATGTGGGAGCCGGAGATTGCACTGAGCGGAGAGTGTGCCACTGCATTCCAGCTTGGGTGACAGAGTGAGACTCTGTCTCAAAATTAATAGATATGAAGCAACATGAGAATAATTATGTTTATTGTTTTATTGTTGCTATTATACATTATTTTTTCAATCAAAATTTCAAAGACATTGCTGGTGTGTAGAAAGGCAATTTTTTTTTTTTTTTTGAGACAGGGTGTCACTCTGTCACCCAGGCTGGAGTGCAATGGTGCAGTCACAGCTCACTATAACCTCAACCTCCCAGGATCAGGCAGTCCTCCCACCTCAGCCTCCTGAGTAGCTGGGACTACAGGCGTGTGCCACCATGCCTCGCTAATTTTTGTATTTTTTGTAGAGACAGGGTTTCACCATGTTGCCCAGGCTGGTCTCGAATTTCTAGGCTTAAGCGATCAGTGCCTTGGCCTCCCAAAGTGCTGGGATTACATGTGTGAGTCACTGCATCTGGACTGTATTCTTTTAAATCATAATTAATCGACATATATTGCAGTGTTATCTGCAAGGGCCCATACTGGGTGCTAAAGGAGACAGGTGAATTTCTTTCTTTCTTTCTTTTTTTTTTTTTGAGATGGAGGCTCGCTCTGTTGCCCAGGCTGGAGTGCAGTGGCATGATCTTGGCTTACTGCAATGTCTGCCTCCCGGGTTCAAGTGAGTCTCATGCTTCAGTCTCCGGAGTAGCTGGGACTATAGGCACATGCCACCACACCTGGCTAATTTTTTGTATTTTTAGTAGAGACAGGGTTTTACCGTGTTAGCCAGGATGGTTTCGATCTCCTGACCTTGTGATCCACCTGCCTTGCATTCCCAAAGTGCTGGGATTACAGGTGTGAGCCACCATGCCCGGCCACGTGAATTTCTTAAACATAGGAGGCAATCATTATTTTAAATAAAATTTACTGTTTAATAGGAGTCTATAATTGTTATTGCCACAATCTTGGTGGTGGTGGTGGTGGTGGTGGTGGAAAGGCAAGGGGGAAAGTGATTGATGTTCAAGGCAGGCAGGGGATGCAAGATGCAATGGAAGTTGCATTCCTATTATTCAACCTACTCTGCTTTCAAAACTCCCTGTTCAGTCAGCAAATGTTATTAAAGTGCCCACTATGTTCCAGATACTCTTTAGGTACTAGGGATATGGAAGTGAATAAAACACACAATTTCATCCCTTCACGAAGTTACAGTCTAGGTGAGAAACAAATGAGTAAAACATGTGGTATGTTAAATAGTGATAAATGGGCAGGGTGTGGTGGTTCATGCCTGTAATCCCAGCACTTTGGGAGACATGCAGATCACTTGAGCCCAGGAATTCAAGACCAACTTGGCCAACATGGTGAAACCCTGTCTCTACTAAAAATACAAAAAAATAGCTGGGCGTGGTGGTGCACGCCTGTGGTCATAGCTATTCAGGGGGCTGAGGTGGGAGGATCGCTTGAGCCCAGGTGGTGGAGGTTACATTGAGCTGAGATCACACCACTGCACTCCAGCCTGGGAGACAGAGCCAGACCCTGTCTCAAAAACAGAAAGAAAAAAAAAATAGTGATAAGTGCCAGGAGAAAAATAAACTAGGGAAGAGGATTAGGAATCATGCATGCCTTCAAACTTGTATCTATGGGTTTGAGGATGGCCTGCAATCTCGATAATGTGCCAAGGGAGAGCCTCACTCAGCAAGGTGACCTTTGAGTCAAGACCTACAGAATGTGAGGGAAGAGCCATGCAGGTATCTAGGTTAAGAGCAATCCAAGCAGAGCAAATGGCAAATGCAAAGGCCCTGAGGTGGGATGCGGGACACTTTCAAGGCACAGTGAGGAGGAGGCTGGTATGAGTGAGGGAGAGTAGCAGGAAATGAAGTTTGAGAGTTTAGATGGGATGAGGGGCAGAATGTGTAGAGTTTTGTAGGCCAAGAAAAGGATTTTGGATTTTTTCCTGCACAAGACAGGAAGCTGTCTGTAGAGTTTTAGTCAAACAAGTGACCTGATCTAACTGTGGCAACTGGGTAGATAATACTGCTGGTAGTAGGGGCAAGGGTGAAAACAGAAGATGAAAGAATAGTTTGGACTGGGGTAGTAGCAGTGAAGGTGGTGAGAAAGGTTCAGATTCTGGGTTAAGGATTCGATATTGGGATCAAGGTAATAAGAGATGAAAGAAAACTCTTTTGAATTTATAACAGCAAAATGTAATTTTCCTCCTTAAAAAAATTAATCGCAACAACAAAATAACCCTATTAAAATGGGCAAAAAAAAGGCCAGGTGCGGTGGTTCACGCCTGTAATCTCAGCACTTTGGCAGGCTGAGGTGGGCGGATCGCCTGAGGTTAGGAGTTCGAGACCAGCCTGGCCAACATGGTGAAACCTTGTCTTTACTAAAAATACAAAAATTAGCTGGGTGTGGTAGTGCACACCTGTAGTCCCAGCTACTCGAGAGGCTGAGCCAGGAGAATCCCTTGAACCTGGGAGGTGGATGTTGCAGTGAGCCGAGATCGCGCCACTGTACTCAAGCTTAGAAGACAAAGCAAGACTCTGTCTCAAAAATAAATAAATAAATACATAAAATGGGCAAAAAACTTCAATAGGTATTTCTCCAAAGAAGATATACAAATGAGCAGCAAGACTAGGTAAAGATGTTCAACATCACTAATCATTAGAGAAATACAAATTAAAACCACAGTGAGATATCACATTATACTCAACAGGATAGCTACTATAAACAAATACAGAAAATAATAGAAATACAGAAAATAAGTGGTGGTGAAAACGTGGAGAAATTGGAACTCTTAATGTACTTTTGGTGAGAATATAAAATGGTACAGCCACTATGGAAAACCGCATGGTGATTCCTCAAAAAATTAAACATAGAAAATATGATCCAGCAATTCCACTTTTAGGTATACATCTCAAAAAGTCAAAAGCAGAGACAGGAACAGATATTTGTACCCCCATGTTCATATCAGCTTTATTCACAATACCCAAAAGGTGGAAACAACTTAAATGCTCATTGATAGATGAATCGATGAACACAATGTGTTATATACATACAACAGAATTTTGTTCAGCTTTAAAAAGGAACGAAATGGCCAGGGGTGGTGGCTCACGCCTGTAATCCCAGCAGTTTGGGAGGCCAAGGCGGGTGGGTCACTTGAGGTCAGGAGTTCGAGACAGTCTGGCCAACATGGTGAAATCCTGTCTCTACTAAAAATACAAAAAGAAAAAGGAAATGGTGACACATGTTACAACATGGATGGACCTTGAAGGCATTATACTAAGCGAAATAAGCCAGTCACAAGAAGGCAGATACTGTATGATTCTATTTATATGAGGTATCCAGAGTAGTCAAATTCATAGAAATAGAAAGTTGATTGGTGGTTGCCAGGGGCTGGAGGGAAGGGGAAGTGGGCAGTTTAATGAATATAGAGCTTCAGTTTTGCAAGATGAAAATCTGGAGATTGGCTGCATAACAGGGTAAATGTATGTAACATTACCGATCTGTACACTTCAAAATGAGTACAACGGTAAATTTTATGTGCATCTTATCACAATTAAAAAAAATCACTAGACATCTACCTTTTCAGTAATGTGTCTATTTTCAGTTAAATTTGCCAGCTAACAGAAGCCAACATAGGCCAGTTTTCATATTCCTAAGTGTTATCACACTGGTGCACTCACTGTTTTACCATTTTCCCTTCTGATTTCATTTTTCTCTTAGCATTTACTACTATCTAACATATATTTTACTCATTTGACTGTGTTCCCCATCAGAATATAACTTCATGAGGGGAGGGATTTTCTACTACATTTAGTGAAAAGTAAATCCCTCAAGTAGGAACACTACAAGTAAGCACAGGTTTTCTTTTTTTTTTTTACAGTAAGTTTGCTTAATGGCTAGTAAACTATCTCAGCCAGTACCTGAGTGACTATCTTGATTTGTATCATTTAAAAAGAAAAAAGGCTGGGTGCAGTGGCTCATGCCTGTAATCCTAGCACTTTAGGGGGCCGGGGGGGGGGGGGGGGTGGATCACTTGAGGTCAGGAGTTCGAGACCAGCCTGGCCAACGTGGTGAAACCTCGTCTCTACTAAAAGTACAACAATTAGCTGGGCATGGTGGCGCGTGCCTATAGTCCCAGCTACTTGGGAGGCTGAGGCAGGAGAATTGCTTGAACCTGGGAGATGGAGGTTGCAGTGAGCCGAGATTGCCCAAGTGCACTCCAGTCTGGGTGACACAGTGAGACTCTGCCTCAAAAAAAAAAAATGTAAAAAGAGAAAAAGAAAAAAAGTACTAAATGCAAACGTCTTAAGATCACATACAACTTCCATGTCAAATACTAAATATTCCTTACATTTAGACAGTAGTTTATTCAATTTGGTAAAGATCAAAAAGTTATATTTTGTCATTTATGATACTAAATGGAATGGTCTTGTATTATCAGTGATTATGATGCTTCTCGCAATGACAGAACTTTCTGGAAAATCCTTGTTCAAATCATCAAAGTTAAGATTTCTTACTATATAAAGGCTATGAAGAGCTGACGTGTAATTATATTGGCTCTGCAAATATTGGGAAAGAAATATGAGTTTGCCATTATCGTAGGAAAAGCTTCAGAATATGTATGCAAATTTGGCAAATTGAGTTGGTTTTCCCCACGGTACTTTGAATAAAAGAGACATTTTAACAAATCACAGATTCATAGAAAATCTCTAGTTTCGTGGTCTATTTTCTAAAATAATAGGAAATGAACTTTTAATAAAAGTATATGAAGACTTTTGATGAACAGTTTATTTTTCACAGAAGTGAAGTGCAGGTGAAAAGGGGCAATTCCTAGAATATCTGAAGGATCTGACTAAATGAATTTCTACCTAAGATATTAATTTACAGTAACTTAAAAGTTGATAATGTATCTCCTACAATGGACTTTCAAATTAAATATAAAAGTAACCCAGAGTAAAGTATGCAGAAAAATTTTGGTATTGTAACTGAAAATGACCAACATTAATTTTTTTCTCACATTAATCAAGCACCTTACTGTTAGAAGGGAAACTGACACACCTCCTCAAACAAGTTTACACAAAATTCAACCCCAAAAAGTAGAGCCAATTCGTGCACCTTCATAAGAAAGAGATAAAGGACGAACCTACACGTTACAATTTGTAAACAAACCTCTGTAGAGGCATCATCATTCTACAAGACTATGCACTTTAAAATCTGAGATAAGAAGGCATTTGAAGATAACCAAGGTTGGCCAGGCGCTGTGGCTCACACCTGTAATCCCCCAGCACTTTGGGAGGCTGAGGTGGGCGGATCACGAGGTCAGGAGGTTGAGACCAGCCTGGCCAACAAAGTGAAACCCAGTCTCTACTGAAAATACAAAAATGAGCGGGCACGATGGCGCCCGCCTGTAGTCCCAGTTACCGGGCAGCGGGGGAGGGCAGGAGAATCGCTTGAATCTGGGAGGCGGAGGTTGTGGTGGGCCGAGGTCGCGCCCTTGCACTCCAGCCTGGGCGACGGAGCGAGACTCTCAAAAAAAAAAAAAAAAAAAAAAAAAGATAACCAAGGTTTATTGCTACTTCCGTGATATCACCAACTGCGTAAGCAGTGCTATTTAGTTGTAAATACATGGGCTAGACCGAATATTTCTGCAACAGTTTAATAAGAGACGATGATGCGACTACTGCAGCTATCCCCAGGCAATTAAACTCTTCAGTGAATTTACTATTGCTTTTGAACAGGGAACTGTTTGCTATTTTAGGGCACTGGTGGGGTAAAGAACCTCACTGAAAAATGCAAATACGTTTTGCTAATGTGGGAGAAAGATGATGATCCTCTGAACCTGTGACTTGTAAGGGGGTATAAAAAAAGACAACTATTTCTTGAGTTCTTGCCTTGCTCTTGCTGATTCGATGCACACAACCCCACGAACATTCAGATGCATGGCTTGACAAAGTGGGGATAACCGGGAGCTGCAGCCCAGTCTTTGAAGCTTTTGTAAAGACAAACGGTCTGCAATGTTAAGCCTTAAATTGGCTTTTGACGGACTCCAGCCCTAGATCACTTTCACCCTTCGTTTGGTAGATGTTTTCACTTCGCTGTCATTAAGCAGGGTCGGGAAACGAAAGGGCCGTGACCCGGTCGCCGCGGGCGCGAGTGAGGAGGGTCTCCTGAGCGAGCAGGACCAGTCTCTCCCCGACTCGCCAAGCGCCGCGCGCCGGTTCCTCAGCTCCCAGCGCCGCGGGTGCGTCCTCCCGGGAGCCGCTGCCCTTTTCCAACATGGCGCCGCGGGAGGCGGGTCCCGCTCGTTGGCTCCCGGGGTTCCGGCGCCGCGCGTTTTGGTTCCGGAGTAACTGTGTCGCCGCCGCCTTCCTCCTCCTCCTCTTGCCGCTACCGCCGTCGCCGCCGCCGCCGCCGCCGGTCCGCGCGGCCTCGGGTGGCCGGAGCTCAGCCTGCGCGCGCCGCGCCCTGTGTCTCCGGTGGGGCAGAAGACTCGCCCCTTGACCCTCCCGTGGGGACTCTCCGTGGTGTGGCGGCCCTGGGGCTCTTTCTTAATAGCCCCGGACTGAGTCCCCTCCACTCCTAGTCCACTGACGAGCGGTGGACACCTGCCGCTGTATCTCCCCCAAACCAAGTCCTTGCCCTGCCGTCTCCTCACACCCACACGGCGGCAGAGAGCTTCACCATAGCGTTCGCTCAACTCCAGAACCTTCCGACCTCAGCTAGTTCCTGCGGGCCTCTGCCTGCTTCCCGGTGCACCCTCCCCGGGAGACACCTCAGACCCCCGACAGCCTGGGCAGGCTCGGTGCCTGTAGGTGCGTGCCTGATCACCCCTCCCCTCTTCCCACCCCCTCATCCGCCAGTCCCTTGTTTTCACCCTCTGTCCTCTGCCGCTCACTCCCCTTGTCACCTCTTGGAGCCCCTTCCTAACCAGCGGCCAGTGGGTATCCCCTACCCAAGGATGTGAGCCTCTTTAACCTGTAATGCTGTGGCTAGCCCTTGGCCCTTTTCCTGCCATGGAGAACCAGGTGCTGGTAATTCGCATCAAGATCCCAAATAGTGGCGCGGTGGACTGGACAGTGCACTCTGGGCCGCAGTTACTCTTCAGGGATGTACTGGTGAGTGGTAATCTCAGTGTCCAGATCCCAGCAAGGGGGACTCAGGGACTTGAGTAGTCAGCACCTTGACCACTGGTGACCTGAGCTAGTGGCAATGGCTACTGCTGGCTTCCTGTGGAGGCAGTTTTATTGCTTCAGGCACAGCATTGATAAATTGCAACCACTGAAACCTGGCAAATGTCTAGGACCCTGGGGAGATAGATCAAGCTGACTGAACCCCTGCCCTCAGAGAGCTCATGGCCCGGGCTGGGACACACATATAGATACAACCACGCAAATGGAAATAGCTGAATCTAGAAGAGAGGTTTTTTTCCCCCAAGTGTTTCAGGGAATGTCCCTGGACAGATTCCAGCCCTGTTTTTCTACTGAGTTCTCTGAACATGGTGACGAGCTGAGAAAGGGAAAAAGGACAACTTTAACTTACCGTGTTTGAGCACACTGTTTAATTTATTTGTTTTGAGACAGGACCTCAGTCTGTTGCTCAGGCTGCAGTGCTGTGGCACGATCTCGGCTCACTGCAGCCTCTGCCTCCTGGGCTCAAGTGATTCTCCTACTTCAGCCTCCCAAGTAGCTGGCACATGCCACCACACCTGGATAATTTTTGTATCTTGTAGAGATGAGGTATTGCCATGTTGCCCAGGCTGGTCTCGAACTCCTGCGATTTGCTTGCCTCGGCCTTGCCAAAGTACTGAGATTACAGGTGTGAATTACTGTGTCCAGCCTGAGCAAACTTAAAGCATTATTGGATGTAAGACATTTTATTTCGAAAAACATGCCCATGACAGTATGACACATCATCTGTTATTAAAATCAGTCCAGTTTCAGAGATAGTAAAATTGAGGGAAAATGTGCATCTTAGAATTGGTGATATTTTACTTTCAGATTATTCAGAATATATTTCAAATAAAATGATGGAATTTTAGAGCAGGGTGTAACACTGTAGGTGGCCTGTTCAGCTCATGTTTCTTTTTTGCAGATAGTTAGGAGCGGTGAGGTGAAATGGCTTTTCCAAAGCTGTGAGCTCAATACCAGAACTACAATTGTGTTTCACTGACTTAGCAGGTTTCTTTCCCTACATGTTGCAGCCACTTCTGATCTTTCTGGTATTCGAGATAGACAGGGTGCCTTGTGGCCCATTCTACATGCTGAATAACTGAAGCATGGAAGACAGAAGCGGACATTCCGAAAAGCACATTGCTAGCCGCAGATTTGTAGTGGAACTTACCTGCAAGTTAAGAGTGGGCAAGGTGGCAGGATCTTGGGAAGAGGAAGATTTGTGATGTCATTTTTCATTGTCTTGGGTAACTCAGTCAAAATTTGATTTCTATAACTTCATTTTGAGTTCTGGATGTTCCTGACTGCCCAGGCCATGCACATTTTTGGGTGCCTTGGCCGGGAGCTTTCCATATTGTGCATCAAATGCCGTCCTTCTCTTTGTATCCAGAGTTCTCCACACAGTCACGCACACACAGATTTCCCCTCATGATAAGGCCCAGGCTCCTTCACATGGTCCTCTAAGCACATCTGGATTGGCCCCTGTCTGCCTGGCACCTGTGTCATCTCTCATCACAGGCCCATAAACTTCTGTGCCTCACTTATATAGGTTGATTCTCAGTTCTCCCAAGTGTCCAGACTGTCTACAGTCTGCCCTTCACTGGCCAATTCCCACCTGTCCTTCCAAGCCAAGTTGTGCTTTTTCTCTGTCATTCTTGGTTATGAGCCCCACCTCTCTGTTGCCACAGCTTTGTGTGGGTCCCCCAGCAAAGCACATGTTTGATCGTGATACTTTGTCTCCTCCACTAGATGGTAAACTTCTGGAGGAGATAGGTATGTTGGTTTTTGTTTCTTCATAGGACCCCAGAATACTTGTTTAAGACAGGAACTTAAAAGAGGATGCATGCAATTATGGTTCTGTGGACAGAACATGAGGTTTAGAGTCAAGGAATTTGGGTTTAATTGAAAGCTGTCCCGCTAACTAGGCAAGTCAGTCTACCTGTCTGAGCCTTAGTTTCCTTATTTGTAAAACAGGGAAACTTGTACCTTCCTCAAAGACTTGGCAAGATTATGTGAGATTGTGACTGTGATGAGAAAGACGGGCTTTCTCTTACTCATTTAAAACAATGGAAGGTTGATTATTATGTGATTATATTATTTGATTATGTGATTATTTCAAGAACAGCCCAGTGTTTAAGACCACAAACTCTGGAGCCAAGTTGTTTAAATCGCAAGTTGTACTACTGGGGCAAGTATCTTCTGTATCTCAGTTTCTTTATTTGTGAAAAAAAAGTTGGGGAGGGGTGAAAGTAACGCCTACCTCCTAGAGTTCTGAGGACTCCTTGAGTTGATACATGTAAAGCTCTCAGAAAAACTTAGCACATAGTAAGCACACCATTAATGTTATTATTGATGGGATTGTTATTATAAGGGATTGGACTTGGGTCTTCTGTTTCTTGAGCATCTCTAAGTTGTACCTGGTTTGAGGCTGACTGGCATAACAGGAAACACTACACAAGTGGCCCTACCACTAGAGCTCAGCATGCCAGGTGTCTGCACACTTTTGGCCAGGTAAGCCCAGGTGGAGCATGTTTTGTCAGGAAGGCCTGACGAAGGACCTGTGGCAGTGGGTGTTCAGTGCTATCTCCTAATGCTCCATTTTAGCAAATGTTCAAGCCCAGATCCTGGCAGACTTCTACGATCTGTTCTCCAGGTTCATTTCATCTCTTCATCAAGAAAAGGCAAGAACCAATAGACACGTCAGCATCTCTGGCTTAGAACCTTAAACTTTAAAGCCACGTGGAACCTGGAAGAATCGCCTCATCTAATTCAGACTCATTTCAAATGAAGAGGCATGAACCCCACAGGGGGAAAATACCTTGCTAAAGCCACATAGCTAATTTTTGGCAGAACCTGACACAGATGCCAGAAGCATGTTGTAGTCACCTAGTCACCCATAACTGAGTGTCTCAGACCTGAAGTCAGCAGCTGAGGGCTCCAGTCACTGTGCATCAAATAGCTGGGAGACCCTGGGCAAGTTACTCCGTCTCTCTAGGCCTTGTCTTTTGTCTGAATCACCAGGGACTGGCTTAAGTATGGAGGCCGACCTGACCCTCAAAGGTAGAGACATTTGGGTCTTCAGTTTTGCAGCTTTCTGTGTTTCTCTTTTTCCCTGGAGACTGAATTCCTAGTTTTGGGAAAACTGTACAAGAGGTTCAGTTAGTGTGTGATGAGAGAGAATGCTCAACCCTCTCTCCTCTTCTTTTTGTGTCCTGTGGTCTCTAAGCTCAGATTTCCCCTCATCTGTAAGACTTCTGGGCCAGGAGTGGTGGCTTAGGCCTGTAATGCTAACACTTTGGGAGGCTGAGGTGGGTGGATTGCTTGAACCCAGGAGTTCGAGACCAGCCTGGGCAAATGGTGAAACCCCATCTCTACAAAAAATGCAAAAATTAGTGGCACACACCTGTAGTACCAGCTGTTAGGGAGGCTGAGATGAGAAAATCTCTTGAACCCAGAGGTTGAGGCTATAGTGAGCCGTGATTGCACCACTACATTCCAGCTTGGGTCACACAGTGAGACCCTATCTCAAAAAAGAAGAAAACACACACACACAGACACACAAAGATTTCTGTCTAAATTGAGTGTGATTTTTCCTTTCTCCTGAGTTACCAAATACTATTTGCTATTTATGTCTTTTGTTTGGTGCTTATACTCAAGTGTTTTATATTACTAGTCTTTCAGGTTTGTCTTTATCTCTATAACCAGTTTATAATCTTCCTAAAGTCAAGGATCAAGTTTTATTCTCCTGTAGCCTACAGCTTTGTGATCTTTATGTTCCTGGCATGTTGTAGATACTCAATTATGTTTTGGATCTGTCAGATATTTGTCTGATTTTTTGAAAGGAAGAAGAAAAGCATCAAAAAATGGTCATCATCAAGATATGTAAACTTCAGTTTTCTTTTTCTTTCTTTCTTTCTTTTTTTTTTTTTTTGAGGTGGAGTCTCACTCTGTTGCTCAGGCTGGAATGCAGTGGTGTGATCTCGGCTCACTGCAACCTCTGCCTCCCAGGTTCAGGTGATTCTCCTGCTTTAGCCTCCTGAGCAGCTGGGATTACAGGTACATACCACATGTCCAGCTGATTTTTTTGTATTTTTAGTAGAGACAGGGTTTCACCATGTTGGCCAGGCTGGTCTCCAACTCCTGACCTCAAGTGATCCACCCACTTAGGCCCCCCGAAGTGCTGGGATTATAGGTGTGAGCCACTGCGCCCATCCTGGTTTTCTTTTGAAACCTTCTTTAGGTTAGGTACATGTTATATTGTTGAGAGTAGAAGTCACTTTAGCTGGAAAATGTATATAAAATCATCAAATGTACCCTGCTTTAAAATGACCAGTAGATATTACTGATGTTTAAACTTCTTACCTCTTTGTCATTATGATAGCCCCACTTTATTTGCTTTAAAGAACAAAGTGGTTGTGTTCACATGATTCTCTCACTCAAGTTTGCTTTGTTCTTTCTCCCTTTTCCTCTATCAGATGAGAAGCATGTGTAGCGCCTCGTTTATGTCGATGGGCTAAGACATGCCATTGCCACTGAGCAGGTTTTCAGGTGGTGGTTAGAACTCTGCAGTTTGATGGGGTCTGCTATTCCGAAGTGGGAAGGAGCTTAAATTAGTTTGCTAACACTATAGAGGCAGAGTTCACATCTCAAGATCAGAGTTTCCTGGAAATAACCGGTGATAACTTAGAGAGTTGGGGATGGAGCAGTTGTTTTCCCCTCATTTTTTAAAACCTACACTGGCTAGAATGGGTGTTCAATAAATACTGTTGAAGGATGAAGTCAGTGAGTGAATCACCATCCTCCACTGATTGTTGGGTGCTGGAATTTCAAAGTTTTATTATGAGGTAAGCTCTGTAATATTCCAGTCATAAGTGTTTTATTTATTTACCAGACACTAGTAGGGCACTTGCCATGTGCTAGACACTCTTCTGAGCACTTTACAAATACTAACTCATTTGGTAGGTACAGCTAAGATCTGATATTACACATGAGGAAACTGAGGCACAGATATTTCGTGGACTCAGTTGTGCGAGAGAGCTAGCATCTAGCCGTAGCTGTTTGGCTGCAATTTCATGTTTTCAGGCTTTCCACTGGATTGCCTGTGTGCTTTATTCTGTACTCCCTTTACCATTTCCTATCAATAAATACTTTCTAACTATGAGAGTGTAGAAAGAATTTTTTAACACTAAAATCTTTTATAGATACTTCCTCAAAAAGTTGATGTTTCATCTGTGAAGACTAGAGTCAGAAAAAAATAATCTCTTTTGGCTGTAATGAGCAAGGGCTGCCTAAGATAGTTCTCTTTGATCAGTTTTATATTCACAGATTTATTTTTGAAAAAAAAAAAACAAAACACTATAGAGACAAGACTATTATGCAAATTGCCACTGCAGCAAAAGCTTCTAAAGAATTGCCTTTAGAAGGAAGTTGCAGCCGCCACTCTGCTAAGTGCCCTGCTTGGAAAGGCTGTGAGCTCCCTGCTGAGAAATACTGCAAGCGGCTTTGTCAGCGGCTGCCTGGTGCCAGTTCTGGTGCAGCCTGGGAGGGACATTGTGGCAGAGCTCCCGGAGAGAAATGAGGTTTGCAGGCCATTGGAGTTGGACTGGACGTGATGGAGGGTCACTTTCCCCAGAGTTTAGGTGTTCTGTGCTTATTCAATTAAGCTGTCTCAGTATACTAATTTTCATATGTTTTCAACTTTAGAGATTTATTTAAACATTGATGTCAGATTATATACACTTTTTAGATTTTTGTTGTAGGCTAGATTAACCTTATTTCGGTGTCATTAAGTATGTTTTCTATTGCTTAAGAGTAAAGGTTGATAAGAACCGTTTGTGTTAAATGTAGCATAATGGGTTTATATCATCAGGGAAACTTGTGTGTTGAACTACCATTATGAGTGCGAGGCACAGCGTTGCTTGTTGTATATCAGGAACTACATTTGTGGAATGTCTTCAATGCGCTAGGTCTAAGCTTATGTTTATTAGATTAATTTTTACACTATCTCTGTAAGTATTACTAGACCCATTTTGGAGGGTAATCAAATTGAGGCTCAGAGAGGTTAGGTGATTTTTTTTCCAAGTCATTCGTTTAATGATAAGTGCAGAGCAGAGATTCAGACCTACATCAGTCTGACTCTCAAAACCCCTTTCTCTTTCAACTGTACTGTATTCCACAGCCTCCCATAGAAGAAACCAAGTTTTTGTAAATACACAACAGTGTATTTGTATTTACACTGTTGAATTGAGAATAAAATATTATGTTATTAATAAAATGTGGAAAAGGTTTCTTAAAGATTTTTCTTCCTGGAATAGAGATTTAAACTCTGGGTTTATGTTGCTGGGCTAAGTGTGATTATGAGCTAATGTTTTTATTGTTTATGCTAACGTTTCAAAAATCTTTCCCAGGTTCTCATATTTCCTCTAGGATTTGCCACATGTTAGCAATAAAGAAGATGGCTAATTGTGTTTCTTTATTCTTTCTTTGTTTAGGATGTGATAGGCCAGGTTCTGCCTGAAGCAACAACTACAGCATTTGAATGTAAGTCTGGCTTATATACTTTCTTGACTATTCCTTTCTGCAGTCATTTTTTAAAGGGTTTATGGGTTGCATTACTTTAGAAACTGACAAAAACATTATTTATGACCATCATATGGTACATTTAAATATTTATAAATTAATACAAGTTTAATGATGATACTGAACTGAGTAATATTTTCTTATTTAATCATATCTTGGGTGAGCATATTTCTACGATATAGCTTTAATTACCAGCATGACCTTTATCTGCTCTTGCTCCTGATTGTAATAATATTGTGGGACAAAATGAAACGTAAACTACCTGTAGGCCAGTGATTATTAAGAGATTTTAATCCATTGCTGCTTTAAAACATGGAAACAAAGTAGAGCTTTTACCATGAGCATTACATGGAATAATTCTGTTTTAGTGGGGCTTGGCAGGGATGCTAGATGGTGACAGGAACACTTCAGGTCTTTAGTGCTTCCTTTCTCCCCACAGTTGGCCTGGGGACAGGGCCAGGGTGACTTGGGGACTAGAAAACTGTTTTGACATGAACCAGGTCATTGCAGAGGACATCATGGAATGAGTCATGCTAAGATGAGATAGTCAGTAGCATAGGGGCTCAGATGCTGAGAGGAATGAAGTAAGGATTTAGAACTGTAGTTTTTTTTTTTTTTTTTAGATGAGGGCTACTTTTTTTTTTGGCCACAAAGTCTCGCTATATTGCCCAGGCTGGAGGGCAGTGGTGTAATCTCAGCTCACTGCAACCTCTGCCTCCTGAGTTCAAACAGTTCTCATACCTCAGCCTCCTGAGTAGCTGAGATTACACATATGTGCTACCACGCCCGATTAATTTTTGTATTTTTAGTAGAGACAGGGTTTTGCCATGTTGGCCAGGCTGGTCTTGAACTCCTGACCTCAAGTGATCCACTCACCTCAGCCTCACAAAGTGCTGGGATTACAAGTATGAGCCACCGCGCCTGGCCAGAGGGCCACTTCTTAACGTCGAAAAATTTCAGTTTCTCTGCATGATAGGATACTTTTTTGTTTCTGTTTTTTATGAAGATGGTTACTTACAGAGAATACAATGGGTACTTCCTTTTTAGAGGATAATTTGGCATTTCTTATCAACATATAAAATGTGCAAAACCTTTAACTTAGCAGATCCACTTTTAGGAAGCTGTTCAACAGAAATAGCTACACATGTGTTGAATGCCCTTCAAACAAGGTGTTCATTGTGAGATGATGATTATTATTATTACTGTTTTTAGAGACAGGATCTTGCCTTGGTGCCACACCTGGAATGCTGTGGCACGATGGCTCACTGTAACCTCGAACTCCTGGCTTAAACAATCCTCCCATCTCAGCCTCCCAAGTAGCTGGGACTACAGGCATACACCACTATGCTTGGCCAATTTTTAAATTTTATGTGGAGATGGGGTCTTGCTATGTTGTCCAGGCTAGTCTTGAACTCCTTGCCTCAAGTGAGCCTCCTGCCTTGACCTCCCTAAGTGTTGGGATTATAGATGTAAGCCACTGTGCCTGGCCCATTGTGGGATTATTTATTATGGAGATAGGATCTTACTCTTTTGCCCAAGCTGGAGTGCAGTAGTGAGATTACAGCTTGCTGTAGCCTTGACCTCCTGGCTCAGGCTTGTGGGATTATTTTCAACAGCAAAAAATTAGAGGTAAACTAAAAGCCTAGTATAATGGATTAATAAATTACAATTTATTTATAATTCAAAGCATTAAACAGTAACTAAAAAGAATGAGTTAGGATTTTTTACATTGATATGGAAAGGTATCTGTGAAATATTGTTGAATAAACCAATAATGCATATAGTATTATCCCATTTTGTAAAAAATCCAACCCCACTTCCCCAACTTTATGTGTGTATTGAAAGATAGGATCTGAAGAGTGCCTACTACAGTACTTTCCAGTGACTTACTTTCCAGTGACCTGGAAAATGGACTTGGGGCCTGAAGCTTGGGTTAGCGGGGTGGATGAATGAGCACACTTTTTACTTTATATATTTCTCTATTGTTTGAACATTTTTCAACAATCATTACCTGTTTTTAAAAGCTATAATGAGTAGAACTCTTAATGTAATTAGCATTTTGTTAGTCACATTGAACTCTGTGCTATAGAAAAATAGTACATCTGTCTGAAATACATACACTAGTGTTGTAAGCTTTATTCAGACTCTTTGCAGTAACTCCTTGTGGGTGCCATGGGTTTCATGGACAGTCTGATAGTTACCATTCGGAGTACTTACTACTGATAGATGCTTTGCTAAGAGCATTCCACGGGTTATTTTACTTCTTTTAACCGTCACAAGATCCCCACGAAGTACTTGTTATTTTTTTGAGAGAGAGTATTGCTCTGTTGCCCAGGCGGGAGTGCAGTGACATGATCATAGCTCACGGCAGCCTGAAACTCCTGGGCTCAAGTGATCTTCCTGCCTCAGCCTCTCGAGTAGCTGGGACTGCAGGCACCCACCTCCATGCCTGGCTAATTAAAAATTTTTTATGTAGAAATGGGGTCTTGCTGTGTTGCTCAGGCTGGTCTTGAACTCATGACCTCAGGTGATCCTCCCATCTTGGCCTTTCAAAGTACTGGGATTATAGGTGTGAGCCACTGTACCCACTAAGTACTTAAAAGGACTGTTATTAGCTCTGTTTTGGTTGAGGAAAGGAAGTGTTCTTTAAGCAACTTGCTCAAAGTCTCGCAGCTGTTAAGTCGTAAAGTGGAATTTCTGGAGTAGTTTCCAAAGTGTATATTCTCAACCACTGTACTGAGCTTGTTTTGAGAGTTGTCATAATTATTGAAGTCACATATTCTGGTTGTTCTTATCCATGGTAAAAAGAAGTTTACTTTGTACTTTGTGCTTTTCGGGTCCCCAAAGTGGCTTGATGTGCCTGTGCCTGCCTCATTGGCTTCCAGGTAGGGTTCATAATAATAATAATACTGATTATTTTAACTATCATTCATTGATAGCTTGCTCTGTGCCAAGCAGTGTACTAGATGATTTGCCTAAGTTGTTAGTAATCTTTATACTGACTCTGTGAAATAGGAAAATTATACCTGTGAGGAAACAAGCTCAGAGGCCTGAAATGATTGCTGAATGTGATTGCTTGGAAGAGTGAAGCCCAGGTTCAAACACACATTTTTTTGACTATAAAACTTGCACTCCTTATCCCCAAGTGTGTCAAAAACCTGTTAAGTGTAAATATAGATAAACCTCTACTACTACAGGTTTAGGTTCTGTGATACCGTGCTGTATCTTTTGCTCCATCAATGGCAGCAACTCTGTGCCCATCTGCATGTGGGCCAGTTTTAGATGAAAAACAGTAAATACAAAACACACCCACAGACAAAATAATGACAGTTCTTAGTTTTTTTGTGTGTGTTTGGATTATCATTACTTTCAACTATAGACTTGAAATCCTAGGCAGGCTTTTTTCATGATTATTTTATGGTTACTTTTTTTCTTAACCAAAAATCCGAACCAATAAGCGGAATCTATGTTTAAGAAATAATTGAGAAGATATAGCTTATAAGCTAATTTACTGGAATTTTGGAAATATTTCAGTGGCTTATGGGTATAATGGAACAACCCTTGAATAAATACAACTTTAATAAAAGAAATACTTATAGTAATACATTTTTGGTTTTTTGAAATGGTCTGGCTCTGTCACCCAGGCTGGAGAGTGCAGTGGTGCGATCTCAGCTCACTGTAACCTCTGCCTCCCAGACTCAAGCAATCCTCCCACCTCAGCCTCCTGAGTAACTGGGACTATAGGTGCATGCCACCACACTGGCTAACTTTTGTATATTTTGTAGAGATAGGCTTTGACTAATTTGCCCAACCTGGTCTTGAACTCCTGGGCTCAAGCAATCCACCCTCCTCAGCCTCTCAAAGTGTTGGGATTACAGGTGTGAGCCACTGCACCAGGCCTTATAGTAATACATTTAATACTGAAAATATACCTAACGCTAATTGATATCTTATACAAAAGAAATGGTGTTATAGTTAGTGATACGAATTAAGCAACAAGAGAGAGGGTAGCTGTCAAATGTACCTGTTTTGTATAAATGTAGAGAAAAAGAGTTGAGTGAGTGGAAAAGAGGGGAAAGGTCAGATAATGTTACAGATTCTCCAGTTCTGAGAAATGGCGTCTCTTCAGTGAAACCTCTGGTGATTCCAGATGGCATTAATCTCTCTTCACCTTTACTAGAGCAGGGAACCCCTTCAGCCTGCCTTCTGGTCGGTATGTGCATGTTACCTTCCCTCACTCCATTTTGAGTCACTTGGTGTTATGTACCATGTTTTATTCCACTCTTTCTCTCTTCTTAGTAATGAGCTTGCTGCCTTAGAGGAACACACTTGTTGAATGAGTGGAATGTTATGTGAGTCCACATTCAAATGAAAATTATAAAATGCACATGTCTAAATCTAAATGAGTAATTTGCTTTTTTGAATTATTTGTGTTATAGCCTGAGCATGGGATATAATTGGTTGGTGGTAGACAATTCAGGCCTCCAAATTCAAATTCCCACATTTGACTGACCCAAGGGGGTCAAACCCAAGGGGCTATATTCTTTCTGATTTTTTTTTCTGGGCATGGTGTTTCCAAGGGAAGTTAGGGCTGGATGAGGAGAGGGACATCTGTCTGCTGAACTCACCTTTTGGCTGATGGTCCTAAACCTTGTTTTCTTATTAAAAGGACCTCTTTTAGGTCCTTATTCTCCCTTACATCTAGAGCTCACAGTTCTACAGGCTGTACAAGCATGGCACTAGCATCTGCTTGCCTTCTGCTGAGGAAACTTTTACTTATGGTGGAAGGGGAATGGGCAGCAGGCGTGTCACGTGTCAAGAGAGAGCAGAGGAGGTGCCAGGCTCCTTCAACCAACCAGTTTCTCACATGAACCAACAGCGTGAGAACTCACTGCCATGGAAAGGGCACTGAATCATTCATGGGGTATCCACCCCCAAGACCAAAACACCTCCTGCCAGGCCCCACCTGCAACACTGGGGATCACTTTTCAATATGAGATTTGGAGGGGACAAATGTTCAAACCATATCATTGTGGAAATAAATTTGTAAGATAAATTCTTAGAGTTGGAACTGCTGAGACAGAGAGTACCCATATTTAAATTTCAATATCTTACTGCGTTTGCTCACCAAAAGGCAGAACCAATCTACACTCTCATCAACAGTGTGTGAGAAGGCCCATTTCCCTGTCCAATCCCATCAACTCTGGACATTAGCAAACCTTTTAGTCAATGTCAGTTTGATAGGTGAAAAAGATTACTATATTACTGTTTTATTTTATAGTTTTTAAATTGTAAATGAGGTTGAATATATTCTCATTTGTATTTGGCTATTTGTATTTTTTGTATTTACTTTCCTTTTTTTTTTGAGACAGAGTCTCACTCTGTTGCCTAGGCTGGAGTGCAGTGGCCTGATCTCAGCTCACTGCAACCTCCGCCTCAGGGGTTCAAGTGATTCTCCTGCCTCAGCCTCCCAAGTAGCTGGTACTACAGGCATGCACCACCACACCTGGCTAATTGTTTTGTAGCTTTAGTAGATACGGGGGTTTCACCATGTTGACCAGACTGGTCTCGAACTCCTGACCTCAGGTGATCTGCCCGTCTCAGCCCCCCAAAATGCTGGGATTACAGGTGTGAGCCACCGCCCCTGGCCAGCTATTTGTATTTAATTTCTATAAACTATTTGTCACCTTTGCCTGTTTTTCTATTTGGTTATTTATCTTTTTCTATTGATTTAAGGGTTTTCCAATATTAAGGCTGTCCCTTTGTCTTGTGTATTACAAATGTTTTTGCTCTTTTCAGTTTGTTCTGGTCTTTTTATTCTCTCTTCTTTTTTCCATAGAGAAGTTTAAAGTTTTTACATGGTCAAACTTACTTATTTTCCTTTGTAACTTGTGGGTTTATGTCCTGCTTAGGAAGGTCTTCTACAGTCCAGGATATTGAAGAAGCATTCATTCATATTCTTTTTTCCTTCTACTTTAATGAGGTTAAACACACACACAGTTATGTATATAAATTTGTATGTTTGTATGTGTCATATTGTGGGTTTTTATAAAAAGCATGTATTTTTAATGCAAAGTTCAGAATTTTTATTTTTTTTTTGAGACGGAGTCTGGCTCTGTCACCCAGGCTGGAGTGCAGTGGCCGGATCTCAGCTCACTGCAAGCTCCGCCTCCTGGGTTTATGCCATTCTCCTGCCTCAGCTTCCCTAGTAGCTGAAATTACAGGTGCCCACCACCATGCCTGGCTAATTTTTGTATTTTTTAGTAGAGACGGAGTTTCACCATGTTGGTCAGGCTGGTCTCGAACTCCTGACCTCAGGTGATCCACCCGCGTCAGCCTCCCAAAGTGCTGGCATTACAGGTGTGAGGCACTGCTCCCAGCCCTTATTTTTCTTAATTCTTGCACCATCTTCAGTTTATTTTGGTGAAATAAATCAGGTGGGCATCCAACTTTATTTTTCAAGCAGATAGCTGATTCCACACCAGTTGTTGAATAATTTTTCTTTCCCAGATGTGAGAACCTTTCTGAGATGAAGCTAAATTCCATAACCATAAAAAATCGTGTGTGTTTGCATTTCTGGGTTCTACATATGCTGTAAGAGCTTGACATTCATATAGGCCCAGAGACCCCTGCTGATTTTCACAGTTTCATTAGCAGATTAATGAGTACACCAACACATGAGGTGATAAAAATCAACCGTGCCCACTAATGCATTTCCTGTGCATATCTGTTACTCGTGTTCCTCTGCCTGCATTTTCTCTAGAGAAATAACTACTGTAAAATGACTGTTGGATTGGTGTTCCTGGACAGTAAAATCTCACTGGTGACTTGAAACATGCGTTTTAAGTCCATGTAGACAAATGCTGTCTTAAACCTATAAAAACCATGTGGTTTCACTTTTCCATGACACTCATGTATTCTGATCTGTAGCTCTCGCAAGTGTTTTCACATTTGTCAAACCGTGCATCTGAGTTTGGTTCAGAAAACATGGTTATAGGATAAATATTTATTGAATTTGTGCCTTCCTTCAACTTTGACTAGTTTATAGTCTCTTCTCATTGCACAGAATCATTTTTAGCTGTTTTATGAACTGCTGTAAGATTATTTTGTACTTAGAGTGGAAATCTTTAAACCAACACGTCACATCTCGTTTTAAATTTGACATAGTATGACCGTATGACCATTTAAGGCAAAATTGCAATTCTGGAAGTTGTAAATTCTCAGAGTGTAGGAAACAACTATAGCTGATAACTGGAGTGACACCTGTAGGAGATACTCTTATGTTCAGATGGCCATGACAATCTTGTTAAGAATAGTTGGGTGGGAGCCTCTTTTTGCTTCAGAGAAGAGTCTGAATCATAAAATATTTGGAAGAAATGAAGTTTCATTTCCTTAAACAATTGTATGTGTAAAAAGATAAAGGGTCGTTTTTAAGTAAAACTAGGTAAGTTAGTGAAAAATTGTCACAATAAAACTACACTGAGCCTGAAAATTATTTAACATTTAAGAGTTAATTATGCATCCTAGAGTTTGAGGCAAATAAGAGAGCTTTAATTTGTTGAAATTTTGGCTTTAAATATTACTGATGCAAAAAGTCCAAATCCCTTTTAGTCTTATGAGAGTAGTCATTTCTTGTTAATAGTCTTGCTGATTTGTATGAAAATTAAGAAGTCTGGGTCCTTTACTCAAGCACCAGACTAGTTGTTCCTTAAGGTCAGTAGACAGTGCAGCTTATTTTTGAATCCCTACCATAGTACCTGGCACATAAGAGACACTCTGTATGTGTTTCTGGAATGCATGGATGGTTGAATAGTGAAGTAATAAGGATAAACTTTCTATATCCCATTCATCAGCAAGTCCTGTTGGCTCTATCTTCAAATTTATCCAGCATGTGATGACTTCTCAAAACCTCAGCTTGGTTGAGGCCACCATCATTTCTCACCAGGATTAGGACAGTGGCCTCCTAACTGGTCTCCCTGTTCTACTTTTGCCTCTATACAGCCACTTTTCCACATGGCAGCCAGAGTGATTCTTTTAGAAGTCAGGTGACACCACCACGCTTACAACCCTCCAGTGATTTCCATCTCATTCCAAAGTAAAAGACCAAGTCCTTAAAATGCCCTGCAAGGCTCTGCATTTTCACATGTGGCCTCAACCTGTCCCACCATTGTTTCTGTGAACCCGGTGAATTTCTCCGCCCATCTCTCATTCTGTTGTAGCCACTCTGGCTTTCTTTTTGTCTGTCAAACATGCTAGGCATTCCTCTGACCCAGGGCCTTTGTATTAGCTGCTCCCTCTGCCTGGAACAGTCTTTCCCCAGCTATCAGCATGGCCCACTCCCTCACCTCCTTCAGTCTCTTTCTACTAGAGTGTAAGTTCCATGAGAGCAGGATTTTGTTTGTTTTTTCCTTTTTCACTGTTACTGTCCCAGTGCCCAGAACAGTGCCTGCCACCTAGTGGGTACTTTTATTTGCTGGAAGGAGGAAGAAAGCAAAGAAGTAAGGAAGGAATCAGGAAGAGGGAAGCAGGAAGATAAATTAAAACTCATGGATATGAAGATGTGGCCATGGAAAGTACGGCCTCTAGTCCTGCCCAAGTCATTAACTCCTTGCCTGAGAAGGGCTTTAAACTTAACATCTTTTATGTTAGTTTCCTGTTGATGTCTTTCTCACTCCTACAATTATGTTTTCATTTCTTTTCTCTTACCTGGGAAAACTGCCTTTGCAGTAGTTCCAATTGCCACCTGGCACAGAAGGAGTGTGACAAATGACATATAATATATTGCCTTAACTTTCTGTAGCTCTGTGTAGAAGCTAGATTGTTTCTCTTGAAAGCTTTCTTGAGCCCCTGTCACCGCAGTGGGTGCTGTTTGTCTGAGAGCTCCCTGAGTCTGCTGTTTGTCTGCTGTTTACTCAGTAGGCCATTCTGACCGCCCCTTACCTGAGGCTGCCTCTCCTCTCTATTGGGCCTTTATGTTTCTCTTCTTGGTTTTTCTTTTGGATTGCATGTTGCTTCAAATAAAATCGCTAACAACATATGGCCTGTTATGATTCTCTTTTCCCAAACTCTGCCATTTTGTATATTTGTGACACACTGCAGATTTTGTGAAGATTGCTTCATAATATTTGTTTACCATCTGCTGCACTCTATTTGGTATCTTGCTAGGATTTTTTCCTCCATTTTAAGTGACATTAACAAAATCTAGCCAGTACATAGGCTTTCTGGTTCTACTTTTGCTTCCCTAATGTGCTGGAAAATCATATTACTATGCTCCAGGCAACTAGAGAAGCCTGGAATTCTCATTGTGAACCAGTGTATCAGATCTGTCTGCTCCCCCACCCCCACCCCTTTTCTTGGTCATATCCGGTAATGCGTTTTTGGTCAGATGGCAAAGAACCTCCATGTATAAGATAGAAAAAGCTCAAATTATTTTTTTACTTCTTACTACTTAGTACCACTACTTCCTAGTGTTGTTCTCTAACATATTTATACCTCTGAAACTTCGTGCCAGTTTAGTAAGTTTTTATGATTTATGGTTCCAGCTAGTGTAATTTTTATAGCTTATCCAGTTTGATAGACAGCTAGCCTGAGTCTTGGCTAGATGGGCTGTATGTATCCAAGTTTTTGTTCAGAAAAGTATTTTAGGCTACTGTCATAGTAATTTGCTTAGTATGTATTTCTGCTTTCTTACCCTTCACTAACTTTTCGTAGTTGTCAATTCACCATCTTTAGAAGGAAGTGTGTTTTTGCTTTACAGGTTAAGGTGAATGGTTTGCTCTTGGGCTGCCATCAAGGGGTCAGAGATAGCTTAGCTTTTGCCTTTTGACTGGAGCCACCAGTCTTCTCATGGGTGTGGTTATTTTCCAACTCAATTTCCTCTTGGACGAAAACAAGGAGTCTTTAATAAAACAACTAAGCATAGATACTAAAGAGCAAATCAGACAGTCTCCCAAACAGCAGTTTGTAAAGAAAACCAATACCTACATAAAACTAGGTATCCTATTAACCCATAACATCTATTAATCAGTATGTCATATAAGCCTGATTTTATCTCCAGCGTTTCTTAGAATGCCTTTTTCAACTTATCTGAGATCTTCTTTTGGAGTCAGAACCCCTAAGTGGATAGTTCCAACATTTTATCACTGGGTTGATGTCAAAAGCTATTCTAGCCTTTTGGCTTCAGTTTTCTGTCCACTTAAACAAATGCTCTTGTAATGTTTCTTAGCTCTTTTTTATTTATTTATTTTTTTTGAGACAGAGTCTCACTCTGTTGCCCAGGCTGGAGTGCAGTGGCGCGATCTCGGCTCACTGCAAGCTCCACCTCTTGGATTCACGCCATTTTCCTGCCTCAGCCTCCCGAGTAGCGGGGACTATAGGTGCCCGCCACCATGCCCGGCTAATTTTTTGTATTTTTAGTAGAGACGGAGTTTCACCATTCACAGGATGGTCTCGATTTCCTGATCTCGTGATCTGCCCGCCTCAGCCTCCCAAAGTGCTGGGATTACAGGCGTGAGCCACTGCACCTGGCCTCATAGCTACTTTTTATGCAATTTCTCTACAGTAAATTATTCTGGTAGCTGACTTCTTTCACTGATCTCTTTCTTCTGAAATAATCCCTCAAGAGATTTCTTAGAAATGTAGAATTCCAGAATATTTTGGTTTAAGTAGCCTTAAAGGTTCAGGCTCTAGCTTTGAGAATTTGAAGAACTCTCCTTTTGTTCTTGTAATTTAAATGATCTTTCTGTAATCGGTGCCCCCTCCTTTTTAAAATAAATTATAAGAAGGGTTTTCACTCGTTTTACCAAAATATAAGCACCTGCCCATCCTATGTGAGCAATACCTTATTCAGGTCTTGTGCATATTGAAATTCGGTATAAGCAGTCTCTTTTTAACCATCATCTCTATAGCTAGCTTAGTTGCAGAAATGAGATTTATTTAAAAAAACGACTTTATTCAGGCTGGAAATTGTTTTTATGCCAAGTTCAGGACTTCGTAAAGAACAAATCAGTTTAGCGTACATTTAAAGAGAATTTGACCTGGTTTTAAAGCAAAAATGTAAAGTGCTTTCATGTGTGGTGATATCATTTGTACTCTGTTTTTTCCTGTCTCCTGCATTTTTAAGAAAACTTTCACCTTAACCTTGAAAATATTAGTTTCTAGAACCTATATATAGAGAGACTCCTTTCTTCTCTTTCTACAGCTAGAATGGCATTTCTCCCCCAATTTGGCCCTAGAGATTCTGTATCTAAAGTGAACAAATGAAAGAAAAGGTGCTAGATTCCTATAAAGTTCTTTATGTGTGTAACATCTCTCAGGACTGTGCCTTCTTCATTACTGAAAGTGACCAGTGTATGCCTTTTACTCTGAAAAGAGGCAACTCTTGATAGCAGAATACTGGTAATGACTCTCCTAGATTTAGACACTGTGATCTTGATGATGCCAACTCACATTGAGTTGGGGAACTCTGCAGCAGTGAACCAGGATCCAGAAACAAATGTTTGGAAAGAAAACCTGAATGAGAGCTGTGAGTCACTGAACAGGACTGGTCCAAGTGCTGGTTTCTATCATGCTATCAGATTGCTGTTGGCCACTGAAGAGATAAAGAGAGAAAGTATTTTGCTTGAAAATAGGTTAATTGTGAAAGAACATAAGCTTCCTCCTAGGGTCCCCATAACCTTGTCACCAAGCAGGGGGATATCCTTGGAACTACAGCCGGACAGGAGGGAAGACCCACTGACCTGTGGTAGGGGAAGATCCATGTGTTGAACTGAACTCCCTCTGTACTTTCAGTAAGTGTCCCCTGAGCATGTTGTGCAAGCTTATTCTCTTCATGATGAGAGATTTGTCTGAGGTTCTCCAGGCTTGGGATCAGAACAGTCTTTCTATGTGATCAAATCAGCAATTATATGCCCAAGAGTGAACAAAAATAATAATAATTCTGAGTGTTAACGAGCACACCAGAACTGAGGCAGCCTACTGAGAGCCTGCCCCTTCCAAGTTGTCCCCTTGGGAGGCTGTGTACATTGCTTAGGATGTTTTTGGCATTTCTTTCAACTGTGCATTTACAGTCTACTACATAGGCTGTCCTCACTGTTCACAAATCTTTATAGAAGGATGAATAGTTAACTATATATTTAGAAATAGCCATAAGTCATTCTTAGACATGCTTGGCAGATTCTTAGACATGCTTGGCAGATCAGGCCAACAATTCCATTTTGGGTTAAAAATGAGATTTAATATTCTCACATAGTCTATCTTCAGGTTTTTAAAGCAGTTTTGAAAAGATATTTCAAAAACTACTTTGAATAAGAGAAGTATCATGAAATAAGTACATTATTTCTAGATGTGACCTCTGATGATACTTGCTCAAATGTACACATTCTGGTTATGTAGTTTGTGAAGTCTTATCCTCCAGCCTTAAGACTTAAATTATTTCAAAATAGCATGAATAGCATTTGAAGCTTACTATGGCTGGAGAGTATGCAAAACAAGTGAAACTGTTCAGAAAGAGAGCTGCTAAATAGAATGGGATAGAGAGACCTGTATTAGAGCTGCTTTACAAGTTAACCTTGCACTAGGCCTAGGTTCTTCTGTGGAAAGAGAATAATAACAATGATGTTCATGTCGTAGGTTTATTATGAGGTTTTCAAGGAGGTATTGCATATGAAGCACAGCTCACAGTGCCTCATATATAGTAGAGTTCAATAAGTGTTAGCCATTTTTATCATGCTGCTGTGACATGGTAGATTGCCTGGGAGAGAGGAAGAATGGAGAAATCGGGGTATGGTGCCGTTTGGGAGATTTAAAAAGTACGGATAGTAGAACAAGACTGGCCTCTCTTTGGTTTTTAGTTCCCCTAACCAAACCTGTTTTGTCATACTCCAGTTATATTTACTTTAACCTAGATATATGTTGTGAATGACATGAGCAATATTTTAATTTTCTGCTATCCCTAAAAGAAAGTTTTGTATTGAGATTCTGATCGTACTCCAAATGGAAAACAAAACAACAAACTAATAATGTCAACATCCCCCCAAAATGTGGTGTTGAGGGTTAGAATATCACGTTGTAATAAACTGTTTGTATTATGTTCCCTTTGTGCATTAAACAAATGCACACCTTATCATTTGCATTATGTTGCTTTTAAACAGATGAAGATGAAGATGGTGATCGAATTACAGTGAGAAGTGATGAGGAAATGAAAGCAATGCTGTCATATGTAAGTGTACTACAAATGAGGACTATTTTTTAAAATGTTAATGTGATTGAGGTTGCTGTTTCTTGGGTATAGTGAAGACGTAAATAAATCACAGTTGTCATACATTTTTCTATATAATAGGTAAAGGTTTCAAGGATTTCCGTATGTGAAAGTTAAGGGCATTATTTTCAAAAGACACTTACTGATCATATCATAAACATTAAGAATAATGCATCTTAATGACTTTTGCATTAGGTATCGTGCAGACTAAATGGACTATCAATTTCCTGTATTTTTTATGCAGTACTTAAAGTAACGGCTCATTAAAAATGAACCCCTGGGCTCTAAAAAATTTTTCAAAATCTACTTTCAACTGGAGATCTCTCTCACCCTTCCAGACTATAGTTACAATGTAGCTGCAGGCTTAATATGGATACACGATTTAAAGATGTACTCTTGGTTATTTATGCACTACCCATAGTACTCCCACCGAAAATGAACTACAGGGTTACTTACTGAATCAAAGTGATCTGAATATATTCTGAAATGACTTTTCTTTTGTGTTTAAAATTTTACGGAAAATCTGCATTAACAGTTGTCTGATACTGAAGTAAACAAGAGAAAAGGGCATATTTCTAAAGCTTCGATACTAAGCTTGAAAGATTCAGCTATCATGAGGAGACATAGGTTACCTGAGTCTTGATTTGAGCCTTCCTCTCAAGTTTTGTTTTATTATATCTGAGTCTGTAATCTGTTTACAAAACCTTTTCCAGGGTCTGGTAGAAAGAGCATTGTACTGGAAGTCAGGAGACCTTAGCTCTTCTGTGGTTTCTTGGCCCTAGGCAAATCACTTAACCTTTCAGTGCCGTAGTTGCCTCATCTGTCAATTGTGGATAATAATACTTGTCCTTTATACTGCACAGGGCCATTGTAATGATCAAATGGGAGAATAGATGTGAAAGCCCTTTGAAAAGTTAAAAGTTCTATACAAATGCAAATGATGGAATCATTTGGAATCATGTGGAAATGATGGAATCAGGGCTCTTGCTTTTCACTGAGACCCTAATCTTAGTCAACAGTTAGGTTGTAGGTTTTTGATAGACTTCAACTTCAGCCACAATATTGTTTCATTGTAATGAAAACTGTGAACTATCTGTATGGGTTTCCGCCAATAGTTTTAATTTAGGGTAGGAGGATAGAGAACAAGAAGGATAGGATGATTAACAGAGCATTGCATTCCAACCAGCACAGAATAGGAAAAGTCAATTTCCCATTGACTTCCCATTAACTTATGTGAGAGTCTTTGTGTACTGCGAATTTAGAGCTGGGCTCATCAGTACCTTGAAAGGCAGAGTAGGATTGTCTGCTGAAAAGGTCTAGCACTAGTATTGATAGATTGGCTAACTCTCCTGAGAATGTGACATGCTTATATTTAGAAAACACACACACACACACACACAGAGATGGGTTCTAATTTTCTCACATATGTGCATTGCAGAGAACTGACATCAGTATACTTTCATTATGTATTCAACTTAACCACATGCAAAAGATATGTACTTTTGGGTATGATCTTACAAACTGTGCTTTTTGAAAATGTTAGTGGGTGTGATCATAGTGATAATAATAATGATGATTTCCATTTCTGAGTTACTGCTATATACAAAATGCTTGGGGTATTTAATTTTTTTAGTTTTAATAATCACTCTGAAAGACATATATTATCATTCTTATTTTTAGATGAGGAAGCTGTGGTTAAGAGATAAGCCCAAGGTCTTAGAGTTAGTATGAATGTGAATATGGAATTTAAGTTCAGTTTCTTTTAATGCCCAAGCTGTTGCTCATTTACTGTTTTACACTGTCTCTTCCCCCACCTTCCTCTTTGCACATTTGTAGCAGGATCTTTTTATGTAATCACTGTTATTTTTTTTTTTCTCCGAGATGGAGTCTTGCTCTGTCACCCAGGCTGGAGTTCAGTGGTGCCATCTTGGCTCACTGCAACCTCTGTCTCCTGGGTTAGAGCAATTCTGCCTCAGCCTCCTGAGTAGCTGGGATTACAGGCACCTGCCACTGTGCCTGGCTAATTTTTGTATTTTTAGTGGAGACGGGGTTTCATCATGTTGGCCAGGCTGATCTCGAACTCCTGACCCCGTGATCCACCTGCCTTGGCCTCCCAAAATGCTGGGATTATAGGTGTGAGCCACTGTGCCCTATCATCATCGTTATTACATTCTGAATAATTTGGGTTTATATAAAACCTTAGTTGTGATTTCTGCACCATATATTCCTTACAGCATATGCTTATTTTCTCAAACGCAGTGTTTAATTATTTTTGTGTTGTAGGAAAATATGATTACATAATCTTACATTACATGTCCTTAGTTTAAAAATTTCTGAGATTTCTTGGGAGCCACTTTTTTTGTCTGAATAGAAGTCATCTATCTCATTGATGAGCTAATTTTTAAAAAATTTTTGTAGAGATGGGGTCTTGCTTTGTTGCCCAGGTTGGCCTCAAACTCCTGGCCTCAAGTGGTCCTCCTGCCTCAGCCTCCCAAAGTGCTGGAATTACAAGTGTGAACCAAGGTGCCTGGCCAGGTTGGCTGTCATTTTGATCTGTCTTGGTTCTCATGATTGAAATTTAAGGAGAACCATTTGGACCTAACCTCACAGTAGGTTTTGGTTGGTAGTCCTCATAATTACCAGCATGTTCTTACAAATTTGCATTGGTCTTTATTTTGTAGACATGGTAAAATGTTGCCTTTTTAATTGAAAACTTATCAGTTATTTAAATTTGGCTCTGAAGTTTGAGTCAGGATTTTGTGTAAAGGCATAGGGAAGATACTGACAAATTACCACATTTTTATTGTTTTTTACAAAAAGCTTTTTTTTTTTTTTTGGTTTGGTTTTTTTTTTTGAGATGAAGTCTTACTCTGTCGCCTAGGCTGCGATGCAGTAGCCTGATCTCGGCTGGGTTCAAGTGATTCTCATGCCTCAGCCTCCCGGGTGGCTGGGATTACAGGCATCCGCCGCCACGCCCGGCTAATTTTTGTATTTTTTGGTAGAGATGGGATTTCGCGGTGTTGGCCAGGCTGGTCCCGAACTCCTGATCTCAAGTGATCTGCTCACCTTGGCCTTTCAAAGTGCTGGGATTACAGGCATGAGCCACCGCACCCAGCCAAAAGAGCTTAGTTTTTCATATAGAATTCAGTAAATCTGTGGTCACCTTAGTATTTCTTTAAAAGCCATATGTGGGAAAGCAAAAATAGAGGCACTTTTACCTTTAGTCCTTTAATCATTCTTTTTCGCTGATTACAAAGGTTAAGTAAATAAACAGCCTATATCTCTGCATAAGAATAAAAACAAATTTGCCATCTCTGAGTTGAAACTTGAAGAATTATTTTTTTCCCCCTTGGATGCAAGCATTTTCTGGCTTTGGGCCAGTACAAGTGTACATTTTTATCAGTAATTTAAATAGATTTTTGTATTAGACCTGAATATGTTGCCTTTTTAATTGAAAACTTATCAATTATTTAAATTGCTAGCAGCCTGAGGCTGTTAATTTTATGAGTGCCATAATAATGGCATGCAGTGGTTTTTGATACATGTGATACATGGAATATTGTATTATGGTAAGGATTTGTCATGACAGTAGGTTGTTGTGTGCTGTTAAATAATAACCAACAAAGTCTGTTGTCACACATTAGTACCATTTTATATAAGTTATTTAGAAGTTGTATTCTTTTCTTCATTAGATATATTTTTAAGAGATAATGAGAAGAAAACAAAGCTATAATAAATTGTCTTTTAAGAAAATGTAAAGTAATTTGGTCTCCAAGGAGATATTTAATGTATTGAAAGACTTCAGCAGCCAAGTGTTATTACAGCACCATTGTGATAGCTGCTCTGCGTTTTGTTATGAGTTTGTGTTAATCAACAATCTGTTTTTATAGCATAGTTTCTTGTAAGTTATGTTGTTAGAATATTCCACTTCTGGGATCATGGCTTTTCCTCTGACACTATTGTATCTTTTTAATTCCTCCATAAAGTATTTTTTTAATTAGAATTTGAAATGCTTTATTAGAAAAAAAATACAACCTACATATTCTGAAAACTAAATACCTGATCATTGCTAATTAAATATTCCCTTAATGTAGTTTAAATTATTTTGTCGTTGTTCTCGTTTCCACCTCTCATTTTCTAGAAATACTGAAAATAGCGTGCTGCTTTTTTCCTTCCATTTTTTTGTGTTTGTTGTCTGGTAGTTCTATGGAGCCCCAGTTCTAGGAGGGGATTGTTTTACTGTTAACCTCTTCTTTTGGGTGACCTTTCATGGAGAAATTCAGCCAATACATCTTGCTTTTGTAAATAGATTTATATTTGTTTCTGCTAAATCCTGTGTCTAGGGATTTATTACACCTGGTTCTCTTAATATTGAGAGACTTGTGTGAGTGGAACACAGTATTAACAAAAATAATTTTCATCGTTTTGTCTATTCTCACTCTTTATATCATTTTTTCCCACGTTGCCAGAAGAGTATGGCATACATTTTACTGTAATGTCTCCCATTATGAGACCTTGTATTATATTCAGTACAGGAATCCTTGTATTTAAGGGAAGTGTAAGTATTCCCTTTGGTGTATTTGACCGCAGTGTACCTTGTTAGACATTGAGTACTATGAGGGAAAAATATTTTTTCACCTGTGGAGCACCTTGTAAATTGGGACATGATTGTCTTTATTCTAATATACATAACTTGGACATTGCCTCTAAAATCATGCAGTTACTCAGGTAGAGTCGGAAGGTAACCACAGAGGTTTTGTTCAACTCTTTCATTTTATAAATAAGGACATTGAGGCCCACAGAGAATAGAAGATTCAGAAATCAGTTGGAAGTCACATGGCTAATTAAAAGGAAGGCCTGGATACAGACTCTCGATCACTTTGCTCCTGGTTGTTTTAAATAAGGTTTTTGTTTTGGTATCTATTATAGTCCCACTCAGCTTTGCAAATACTACTTTTTCCTGAGTGTGAAAAATAATGCTTATTACCAAAATGTCACTGTACTTGAGTTTGTAGAGACATGTAAAAAATACTCTGTTGGCTGGGCGTGGTGGCTCACTCCTGTAATCCCAGCACTTTGGGAGGCTGAGGTGGGCGGATCACAAGGTCAGGAGATCATGACTATCCTGACTAACACTGTGAAACCCCATCTTTACTAAAAATACAAAAAATTAGCCAGGCGTGGTGGCATCTTTACTAAAAATACAAAAAATTGGGAGGCTGCGGCGGGAGAATTGCTTGAACCTGGGAGGCGGAGGTTGCAGTGAGCCGAGATTGCACCACTGCACTCCAGCCTGGGTGACAGAGTGAGACTCCATCTCAAAAAACAACAACAACAAAAAACTCTGTGGGCGTCTGAAGGTTTAAAGGTTTTGTCCTTACCTACAAGGCTGTGTTTTACCTTGTTTACCAAATTTGTTGTCCATTTAGAAGTTGAATATTTAATAGCATCAGGGCCTTATTAGGAAGTTTTCTTTAAAGAGCAAAGAGGTTAGGAAGCTCATTTTCCATATGGTGCTTTCAAACATGCCACATATTAAATGGGTTCAACTTTGAACTTAACTTTGCAGGTGGCAAAATCAGTTCAGCTTTCAATGAGTGGTTAGTCCTCTAATTCAATGCAATTTATCCAAACAACTGATCACATAGTATATTCTTCAGGCAAGGTGGAAAAATGGTGAAAAAAATGAGAAAGGGAAACTGAAGGAAATAAATTGTTTTGGAAATTTATTTTCTCGAATAATGACATGCTGCAAGCTGTAAGTAAAGTTTTTGTTTTGTTTTTCTTATCCTAGTCATAAAAGAAAACTTTTTTCTAGAGGCAGATTATTTTAATTCTCTTCTCTGTGTTGTTTGGAACATTTGGATGCCCTTGAAATAGTGATAAAAGTGTAGTGACCCCTTCTAGCCCCTGTTGTGATCTACCTTGGAGTCTGTTTGGAAGCAAGGAGCAGAAGCATATTCAAGTTTGCATCAGAACGAGGGATTTATTATGTGGCTCTTGGAAGCAAAGGAAAGGATAAGCATGAGCAGGCCTCGGTCTTGGTGGCACAGGGCACTCTGGGGACCGCTGGAATAGGAGGTTTGGACCACCAACGTTTTGTCATTTATATGGCTCTACTCCCAGTTGAGTTCCATCTCTGTGGAGGGTTCCGCTTACCCTATTTATAACAAAATGTCTCATTTGGCTTGCTGTCTGCATAGTCCTGTTTTATTTAAGTGTCAGGTTCCCTGAAGCTACTGTTAAAACTTCTGCTTTAAGAGGAATAGCAGAATTGCTACAGTCTAAAAATCAGGTGAAAGGTCAGTGTGGACACTACCCCAAGCTAACCAACGTAATAACTCTGAAAGTTTCAGCTAAGAGGATCCCATAAATTTTGGGCCTGTTGGTGAATACAAATTTAAACTCCTTCTGCCAACACATATTACCTTAAACCTAGCCAATTTGAATTTCATCTGCTATTGGCTGCCCAAACTTCTATTAAGACTATCTGGAACTCCTTAAAGTCCTCTATGGTTTTATCCAAATGGTGTTATCATTAAACTTGGCCAACTTGCTGTCATTTTCACTTTCAAGTCATTAATAAATGCATCCATCCAATAACGTGTGCCTATAAATAGGGCCCAGAGTTGGTCCCTGTTGACCTTCACATTGTGATTTTCTTTCTTATCATCTAATCAATCTGTGACCATATGTGGACCCTCCGTCGAGTCTTCTAAGGAAGAGCTTGTATACATTGTAGTCTCCTCGTGACAGGAACAGTGAGTTATTAGGGAGTCAGAGCCTGAAGCCAGGTAAGTAAATGTAGCTATTAATTTGATATTCAGAATAGATTGGCTTCATATGTTATTTTTGACCACTGGGGCAGTTGTGTGCTTTGTGAGAGGTCAGCATCATAAAGGAAAAGCCTCTTAATGTAAAGTATGAGAAATAATTGAAAGAAGGTGTAACTAATGGCACATCTGAGTAGGGTTATAATTGAATTTGTAGCCATTTGATAGAGTTAAGATTGTTGGGTTCTTCACTGGGAAAACTAATAAATTATGGACTGCAAATAGTTGGTTAGTTTATTGATTATTGCTGTAATTACTGACTGAGCTACATATAATAGGATATGCTTGCAGTATTGACAACAGGAATCTGAAAATGTTATCATTAGTGTGAAAAAGACAGCATGAGTATTCCTTATAAGTGAAATACTGTACCAATTATGTTGTCTGTTAGGCATGCTAAGGAGAGATTTGAGAAACCGTCCTGTTATAAATGTATGGAAGAATAATAAATAGGCCTGGTATTTCCTCTGTACATGAGACTTGCTGCTGAATAAATTAGAAGGTATGACCAATGAGAGTCATTACTATGTCTATATCAGTTCCTCTCTGGATTCTTCCTGTAAACATTTGTGGAGTGTCTGTAATGTGCTAGGCATTATATGGCAGTGATTTCTCAAGTTTTTGAAGGCATAGTCCTTTTTGAAGATCTGTGGGAAGCTGTTTATTTTTTTACCCCAGAAAATTCACATAATGCAGTGTTTCACCAGCTTCAAGGATCTCCTAAAGCCCATATAGATTTCAGGTTAATATCTCTGGCATAAGAGGAAATAAAATATACAAGGCATGGTCCCTGCCCTTGTTGCACTTCCAAAAGAGAAGCAGTGTTCCCCACAATACCCATTTACTTTATTATTTATAGTGCTGCAGTAATTGAGGGGAAGGGAGGGGATACTGACTCAATCTCCATAAACCAGTTAGTTAAATTCTACCACTGTACTTTGTCCAGATATCTCAGTGGCCTTGTTTTGTGGTTTCTGTGTCACCCTATTGTTATGAACGTTTTTATTCTATGTACTCTTACTTGGAAATGAGAGATTCAAGGCACCATTTCCTATTTCAAGATTTTTTTTCAAGTACTTTTTAAGAAGGTTTCCCATATACCAGCTCCTTTAATTTTGATCTTCTTAACATCTTTATAAGGTGAGCAAGGCAGGTTTTTTCCCCCATTTTTACAGCAGAGGATACAGAGGCGTAAACAATTGTGTGCCTTTCTTGAGGTCACACAGCCAGTCCATAGAGAGCTGGGGCCTGAGGTCACTCACTTGCTGGTTTATTTCCTCATTCATCCAATCAGTTTTTTCATTCAGCAAATGTTTATTGGATAGCAGTTCTCTGGCCAAGCGCTATGCAAGGTGGTAGGGGTGCAGTGAGCATACAGTTCATGCCCTCTAGGAGCTCGTGGTCCAGTCAGGGAGATTAACAAAAAAGGAAACAGAATTCAGTGGGGGAAGACAAGGAAACTCATAATTACCAAGCGGAGTGATAAATGATATAATACACCTGAGCATTAGGTGCTCCATGAGCACAAGAAGTGTCTAATCTAGCTTTGGGGACCAAGAAGGCTTCGTGAAGAGGGTGGTGTCCAGGTGGAGTAAGTTAGGACAAGGGGACTAGGAAGGGTGTTTGGGGCAGAAAGAACAGTGTATTTAAAGAATGCCTGGTGAATCAGGAGGAGCTGCCTGTGATTCAGTCTGTACGGACAGTGACGGGGGAGAGGGTGGGAGATGAGGCTGGGAGGAAGGTAGGTTAGACCATGGAGGGCCTTAGCTTGAGGGAACAGGGAAGTGACATGATCATATCTCGTATTGTCAGAGGCATTTGAGCCATAGCAACTCTGTATTAGTCTGTTTTCATACTGTTACCAGAAAGGGGTTCCAATCCAGACCCGAAGAGAGGGTTCTTGGATCTTGTGCATGAAAGAATTCAGGGTGAGTCCACAGTGCAAAGTGAAAGCAAGTTTATTAAGAAAGGAAAGTGGTGAAATAATAGCTACTCACTCCATAGACAGAGTGGGACATTCCTGAAAGTAGGAGGATGAATGTGCCCACCCCCAAAAAAAGGTATGATGTTTGTTTATATATAGGATAAAAAAGGATCATGGGGAGATGTGCTCTGCTACAAAGGTTTGTGATAAAGGATTCATTTTCTTAATTACCATATTTTGCAAAAATTGATATTATCTTTTTGTTTGTTTGTTTGTTTTTTGAGACAGAGTCTTGCTCTGTTGCCTAGGCTGGAGTGTAGTGGTGCGATCTTGGCTCACTGCAAACTCACCCTCCGAGTTCAAGCGATTCTCTTGCCTAAACCTCCTGAGTACCTGGGACTACAGGCACCTGCCATCGTGCCCAACTAAGTTTTGTATTTTTAGTAGAGACAGGGTTTCACCATATTGGCCAGGCTGGTCTTGATCTCCTGACCTTGTGATCCACCTGCCTCGGCCTGCCAAAGTGCTGGGATTACAGGTGTGAGCCACTGCGCCTGGTCTGATATTATTATGTTTAAAGCAAAATTAGGAATGCTTCTGTTCTCAAGATATTAGGCTATCAGGACATTCCTGAATCTGGGCGTGTTTAGTAAACGTTATCAATCTGTTCCCTTCATCATTAACATCTAGAGCCTCGGAATACCTAATTTCCTGGGAATGTAGCCCAGCAAGTCCCAGCCTTATTTTTCCTAGCCCTCACTCAAGATGTAGTTGCCCTGATTCGAATGCCTCTGACAACATTACTATAAAGAGCTATTTGAGACTGGGTAATTTATAAAGAAAAGAGGTTTAATTGACACAGTTCTGCATGGCTGGGGAGGCCTCAGGAAACTTACAATCATGGCAGAAGACAAAGGGGAAGCAAGTACCTTCTTCACAGGGTGGCAGGAGAGACGTTGGGTAGCGGGTGGGTGAGTTGCCACACACTTTTAAACCATCAGATCTCGTGAGAATTCACTCACTATCATGAGAACAACAAGGGGGAAATCCACCCCCATGATCCAGTAATCTCTCACTGGACCCCTGCTCCAATTCGACATGAGATTTGTGGGCAGGGACATAAATCCAAACCATATCAGACTCCATCTTGAATGGAAGCTGGGTAAAATGAGGCTGAGACCTGCTGGAAGTTAGGCATTCTTAGTTACAGGATGTTTAGAGTTAAGGGAACAGGTTAATAGCATTTACCAAACAGGCTCAGGACTTAACAGACCCAGGAAATGTCCTGATGCCCTGATATCTTAAGAACAAAAGCCTTCTAAGTTTTGCTTTAAAGATTATATCTTTAAAAAATAATATCTTCTTGTGGAAGACAGTAGTTACACAAAGATGAACAATCCTATGTCACCAGCCCTTGTAGTGCAGCGCATCTTCTCCATATGGTTTTTGCTTTGTTATCTTACATATAAACAAGCATTGTACCTAAGTTGGATGTGTTCCTCCTCTTACTTTTGGGAACACTTGGCTCTGATTGGATTTATTGATGGAGCCATTCTTTTATTCCTTTACTTTCTTAATAAACTTGCTTTCACTTTACTTTGTAGAATCACCCCAAATTCTTTCTTGCACGACATCCAAGGACCCTCTCTTGGGATATGGATAAGGATCCCTTTCTGATAACAGTATTTCTCAAGAGTGGCTTGGGGTAGAGAAATTATGAAGCATGGAAGCCACTTAGGGGGCTGTTCCTTGTGAAAGACAATGGTGGTCACAGGACTGATGAGAAGTTAACAGATTTGAGAAGTGGGGAGGATGTCAAGTTAATAAAATTTAGTAGGTCCAGCATGGTGGTACACGCCTATAATCCCAGCACTTTGGGAGGCCAAGGTGGGTGGATCATGTGAGGTCAGGAGTTTGAGACCAGCTTGGCCAACATGGTGAACCCCATCTCTACTAAAAATACAAATATTAGCTGGGCATGATGGGGGCACCTGTAGTATCAGCTACTTGGGAGGCTGAGGCAGGAAAATCACTTGAACCCAGGAGGCGGAAGTTGTATTGAGCCAGGATCGCACCATTGCACTCCAGCCTGGGTGACAGAGCAAGACTCTGTCTCAAAAAAACAAAATAAGGCCCGGTGTGGTGGCTCACATCTGTAATCCCAGCACTTTGGGAGGCCAAGGCAAGTGAATCACGAGGTCAAGAGATCGAGACCATCCTGGCCAACATGGGGAAATCCTATCTCTACTAAAAATACAAAAATTAGCTGGGCGTGGTGGTGGGCACCTGTAGTCCCAGCTACTCAGGGGGCTGAGGCAGGAGAATCATTTGAACCTGGGAGGCGGAGGTTGCAGTGAGCCGAGATCGCGCCACTGGACGCCAGCCTGGGCGACAGAGTGAGAGTCCATCTCAAAATAAATAAATAAATAAAATAAAATGTAGTGATTGAATATGGGGGAGAAGAGAAGAGAGATGGTTTGGGAAACAGGATCATAGTGATGGTATTTCCTGAGACCATAAACCCAGGCAGCAGAAGACAGGTCTAGGGTCTGAGAGGGGATAGGAGAGGAAATCAATTTTGGACCTGTTGAATTGGAGGAGGCTCTGCACAACCAACTGGGTATGTTTCAGAACTTAGGAGAGAAATCTGGGCTGGAAATAAAGATTTGTGATTCATCAGCTCATAGTTAGTCTCAGTGACTCCTCTGGTAGTTGAAACCTTTGAAGTGGCTGAAGTAACTCAAGGAGAGTATAAAATGAGAAGGTTAATGAAAAACAGGAAGGGAAATCCTGCATTTAAAGGAGAAATGGGGTAATAACCACTTACAGGAAACCGAATGGAGTAGTAGGAGAGGTAGGAAAACCTGTGGAGGGGGTGGCGAGAGGGGGGTTGCCAAAGAAAGAGCCAGAGGTCACCCATCAGCACAGATGTCCTCACACTGCTTCGCCAGACTCTGAAAGATCGGGGGACATAACCTAACCTGCACAGGGTGTGAGTGAAGCCACAGCTCTTCACCAGCTCAGCAGTCTACCAGGTAACCCTGCCTATTTAGGTAAATGTTTTGAGGTATGAGAAATATGAGATAACCTACCTCTTAACTTGTAAGCAATAAATATACATTTTATGCCCCGAGTGCATGGCATGGCCTAGAATGAAAGGAATACTTTTTTGGCTTGTTTTTTTGTTTACTGATAAACCATTTGCTTCATCTGTTAAATAAAGGTGATGATACTTACAGAATGGGATAGGATTGTAAGAAACTAAGTGAATAAACATAGATATGTAGTACTGAGCCTAACACACATAGGTATCCAATGACTGAGGGTTAGTTCTCTCCCTGTGTCTCTATCTCTATCTCTGTTTTCTCTTCTTTTTTTCTTTCTTTCTCTCTTTTTTTTTTTTTTTTTGAGGTGGAGTCTTGCCTTGTCGCCCAGGCTGGAGTGCAGTGGCATGATCTTGGCTCACTGCAACCTCCACCTCCTGGGTTCAAACAATTTTCCTGTCTCAGCCTCCTGAGTAGCTGGGATTACAGGTGCACACCACCACGCCCAGGTAATTTTTGTATTTTTAGTAGAGACAGGGTTTCACCATGTTGGTTAGTCTGGTCTCGAACTCCTGACCTCAGGTGATCTGCCTGCCTTGGCCTTCCAAAGTGCTGGGATTACAGGCATGAGCCACTGCGCCCACCCTTCTTTCTTAATAGAAAATATGTGCCTCATAAACTTAAACTGTGCTATTTTGGAACTCAAGTTTTTTTAAAAAAGTGGCAGATTTCCATGAAGAAAAAAATGTAATTATTGATTGAATTGTGCCATTAGCATTAGAATTAGGTTTATAACAAATATGAACACTGTAGTAAACTTGCAAACAAAACAAAGCAAAAAATTGTACTTGTTATCCCCTTGTTGAATTTGGCCCTCTGTTTCAAATTAATTAGATTTTTGGTAACTACACTAAACTTTGTCACATCCTTATTAAAATGGCTTAAGAATTTTGAAGAACAGCTCAGAAGGACTCTGAAACTAATCTGAGTCTAGTACTGGAGATTCCATTAGCAATTGCAAAACTGATTAATCTTTTACCCAGTTAACTTATTGATTATCGCTGCAGTTACTGCATGTAACAGATTATGCAAGGGATAACAGGAGAAAACACTTTTTATAACTGCTGCTGATGTATTCAGTTTGAACACAATATTTCATACTCTATATAATTATTTCTGCACTTTTAAGTGCTGGAACACTTCTAAGATAGAAAGTTTGCTTAATATTGTTTCAATATGAGGAGGTGTACTTTTAAATTTCTTAACTAGTAATGCATTATGGTTTACCAAGTGCCTTCACTAATTTTATTGCTGCAGTTTAATTTTTGAGCCTCACCGTAACCCTATATATTAGGGTAAATATTAGGAAACTAATGTTTAATAAAGTTAAATGTCTTCCTGAAGGCTACACAAGTTAATGAGTGGCAGACTCAGAATTCAACCCCATTTCAATCAGTAAATATTTATTAAACACCTACTATGTGCAGAGTTTTGTGTTAGGGCTAATAAATGCCAGGATAAGATTATAGACGTGAATATGAAGTTATTTGGATAACTTTAAGTAATATTATGAAGGTTACTTTGTTACATTTCTATCCGAGCTATTATGTTCAGTATCTTGGTGTACAAGGTTTAGGAGTGTTTTTTTGGTCGTTGCTGTTTGTTTCTTTGTTTTTTTCTTTTCTTTTGGTTTTGGTCATTACTGCTTATTTTATCACTATTTAGAACAAAATTGGAGACAATCCCTTTAAAGGAAGAGTATATAGAAATGACACTAATAGATCCAGATCTAAAAACAATTTGCTGTCCGTGCGTGGTGGCTCACACCTGTAATCCCAGCACTTTGGGAGGCCAAGGCAGGTGGATCACCTGAGGTCAGGAGTTTGAGACCAACCTGGCAAACATAGTAAAACTCCATCCCTACTAAAAATACAAAAATTAGCTGGGCATGGTGGTGGGCACCTGTAATCCCAACTACTTGGGAAGCTGAGGCAGGAGAATAGCTTGAACCTGGGAGGTGTAGGTTGCAGTGAGCCAAGACTGTGCCATTGTACTCCAGCCTGGGTGACAGAGCAAGACTCTGTCTCAAAAAAAAAAAAAAAGAAAGAAAACCCCAATTTGTTTTGCAGTTTATTAGTTGCTGTCTTTGTTTTCCCACGTGAGCCTCACAGCTATCCTCTGGGTAGATCTGTCTTGATTTTGTAAATGCGTAACATGAGGCACAGTGAGCATTTCGTCATGGAGGTCACATGCTTGGAGATGACAGTTAGTGATGAGGCTCCTGAGTTTGAGCCCTCTGATTCCTTCATGTGCCTTGCTCATCTCACTGAGTAGCATGGACCTGGTGGCCGGTCAGGACTGCTCTGTGCCAAGAGGTACCATGCATGGCCCTGCATTTTATCCTTATCTCATGGAGAATGCTCTATAGGCAGTAGCCTGAGTTTCTAGGCCTAGTGCCTTGTTGGTGGCTGTTCCTCAAGGATCAGTTGTGTAGGGCCCACACTATGGGTTTGATTACCTCCCTTTACAGCATGTCCTGGATGGTGAATTACTTTGCTATGTAGAACATAAGCTTCTCTATTAATACAGATACAGATCAAATGGAGTAGTACAGCAGGAGAAAATGCACTTGGATTTAGAGGAAATATAAAAAACAAAAAATACAACCTAACTGCTCGCTATAGAGAAACTGTTAAGTGGCATACTCAACATCGTTGCTGTGACTTTGTTAATCGTGGTACAGAGAGATGTTTATAGATGAGTTAAAAATTCTCACAATGATTATAAAAGTGTATATAGTTTGCCAGTTGATTTGGAACAGACTTAAAATGAAAGGAAAACCATTTTTATTTATTTATTTATTCTGTGAGGTAAATAAATAAAGCTGGAAAACAGGTCAATTTCATGCATGCAAGATTTTATAGTAGGGAAAAAATGCATTGCACCTGTTCTGACCCTTTACATTTGAGGTTATTTGTTTTCAAACTTGACCCCAAGCACCAGTTTTAGACATCTCTATAATTAACTTGTTAGATAAAGCATAAGGATATTTTATTTGTCTTGATTTCTAGGACAATGGCAAAGTAGTAACTGAAATTACTAGCCTATTGTACATAGCAGTTAATTAAAGAAAAGCATTAACTATAGGAGAACACAACCACTGCTGTTGTCTTGTATCAGTACAAAAAGGCAGTATTTTTTTTGACAGCCACTGATTGGAAAGTTGCTTGCAGCCTTCCAGAAGCAAGGGGGTACATGCTGTGGATCAATAACCAGCAAATTTCCCATTAAAAAGAATACCTGAGCAATGTTCCAAATAGCCACTGGCATCTTAATTTTCCATGGAAACCTCAAATACTTGTGTGCCGAGGACAAGTCATTTTCGGACAATTTTTCCAGACTACTTGTTAACAGTTATTGCTGTCCCAAAAGGTTGACAGCCTACATGATTGATATTTCATTTACTTGTCATCACTGAGTAATGGCGAGTGCTGTATTTCTGTGGTTTTAAGGAACAGAATCTCCTGAAAGACATTTGCCTTATTGTATATTCCAGAGCGTATGTTTCATATGTTTATGCTGTATGTATATAAGTTTTTATGTCCATAGAAGGACAGAATCACTTCCCTTACAGTTTGAAACCCTTTGGAGAGCTGGGTACACTTGTATCAGTCCATAGCTATCCAACATCCACCTTCACTTTATTTGTTATTAGTGCAAACAGCCTTAGATGTATTAACTTGTGATTCCCAAAATGATGCGGAATTTTATAGCTCCCCTTTATTTTCAAGAGGAAAAAAAAAAACCCTTGCTCTTGTAATAATTTTAATGTACATAAAAGCAATAGGAAGATACATGTGATGTCTGCTAAAAAAAGAAAGTTTTAAAGAATGTCAGGAAACAATGATAATCAAGGAAAGATTTCCTAAACATATAGTATTTAAATAACAGGGACATGTTTTTAATATAGAAACAGCGAGGATGAAAAGGGTGTTCTGCTCTTTGACAGCCCCTCAAAACATAAAATCAGCAGTTTTCATTGTGGATATTTTTCCACCAAGAGCGTCACTTGTTATTTGTCAAGCATTATAAGATGTGAGAGCACAGAAGCCATCTCCAAGTTAGGTGGACATATGCTCACAAAATAGCGAATTGAAAGAAGTGGTAATCAAACCACAGTACAACCTACTGAATAATTTGTGTTTACTAAGGAATGTGAAAGCTTTTTCACTTAGAACTTTATTTTTTGTGTACAGAATTTTACAGTGCAATTTGGTCTGTACTAAAGTGTTTATAAGGCTAAAGCATAAGGATATGTTTGCTTGAAACTAGGCTACCTTTTTATCCTATTAATCCTGTCATCTTTGGATGGGTCATATTTTGTTTGCTGTTTCCACAGTCTCTGTAATTTAGATTTCCATTATCTGTGCATTTCATACACAAATGTGAATAATGTTTGATTAACTGGCATGTAGGTCCAAGCCCAATGTGAAGTTTCTTCATTTTGCTTTGCAAAATCCAGGGAAAAAGAGCAAGAGGCAATTTGGGAAATTCCACTAAAATGCTTTATGTGTTGTTTAAATATATATAATTTTCAAATATTTTATATTATTTAATTTACATTAAATACTAATATAAAGTCTTAATCAACACTTTTAAAGATAAATGCCAGGGTGAAGGCTAACATACTGGACTTTCAATCCTAAATATTCACTATAGTCATTTTGATGTGCCGGTAGGGGAAAAGTATTCTCAAGGCTGATATGTTTATACCAGCAATTTACAAAAGTACTGTGAATTAAACAACCACTAAGTGTCTGTTCCAGTATTCATACATTACTGAGTAATCTCTTTCTATAATCTCTTTGCAGTATTATTCCACAGTAATGGAACAGCAAGTAAATGGACAGTTAATAGAGCCTCTGCAGATATTTCCAAGAGGTAATGTTGAGCAAATTCTAATCAACAATGATTATTTCAGTAAACTGTTTCATCAGCAGTTATGTTTTCCAAAGGTTTAAATGCACATAACATGATGTTTAGCTCTTAATTTGAAAAACAAAAGACGTATTCATTATCATGGGGATTGCAGGCCATATTATAGTTATGGCAGATAAAATATCTAATTTACTAGAGTAAATTAAACTAACTAGATTGTTTTTTGTTTTTGAAGTACATGCTTACATTAGCTTAAAGAACTCTTTGGGGGTCCGCATGATTTCTAAACCAAGGCAAATGAATGACTTTAATCCTGGATATTTATAAACTGTGGCTCATGATGGCGGCCAGAGCTGCGATTGAGGAGAAAGCTTTTAGCTAGTGCAGAAGCTAAGATTTACTGAGGTGTTAGGAGAGAAATTTTGGCAGAATGTTTGGTGTCTGTTTTTTTGAGGAGGTATTTTCTAAATAGTTGAAATTCTTCATAAATGGAAATTTGATTATCTCCAAAAATAAGAGCTGATGAGAGTAAGTTTCAGTGAATCACTTGGTCAGATAATTTTCTTTTTCCCTTTTAGGTTTGGCAGTACTATCCTTGTATCAGATATGATTGTTCAACCGTGTATAAATGTTCCCTCAAAATTTGAATAATGGTGAAAAAGAACAGTTTAATTATATAAACCATTAAGTCTTTCACCCATTATACATTGCCCCACTTGGAATCCATGTTTTCTAACTAATGGAACAGATAAGGAAATTCTCTAAGTAACCCTTCTAGAAATAACTTAATTGAAATAATTAAAAGTTAAACTTACCTTCGTTAACTGATACTGTACAAATAATCATGGTATGAGTTTTCCAATTAAACATTCTAGACTTTCATTACCTGTAACTCTCTGAAGTTTGAATGGCTCAATTAACCAGTAGGCTCCTATTTGCACTGATAAAGTCTCCAAAGGCAGCTGGCTTGGCCAACCCTCAAGAAGCTCTGGGTTCAAGAATAATATTGCTCTTTTAGCATATGTGTGGGCAGCAGAATCGGGAGTGCTTAGTATATTACTAATAACGTATTAAATGCTAAGTAAGTACAGTTGGGCTATTTAAGGACAGTAATAGTTCAAAATAAGGATTGTGATTAATCCACTTCTGTTGTACTTGAAGAATAACCACCAAAACAGAAAAAAAGAAAGAAATGTTGCTATTTCCGTTTATTAGGCCAATGATTAGGATGTAAATTATTTCTTTTTTTTTGTTTGTTTGAGACAGAGTCTCGCTCTGCCACCAGGCTGGAGTGCAGTGGTGCAATCTCGGCTCACTGCAACCTCTGACTCCCTGGTTCAAGCGATTCTCCTGCCTCAGCCTCCTGAGTAGCTGGGATTACAGGCTCATGCCACCACACCCAGCTAATTTTTGTATTTTTAGTGGAGACAGGGTTTCACCATGTTGGCCAGGATGGTCTTGATATTCTGACCTCGTAATCTGCTCCCTTGGCCTCCCAAAGTGCTGGGATTACAGGTATGAGCCACCGCACCTGGCCAGGAGATAGATTATATCTTAATGTTTATAGTGACTGGAGAATTTGGGCAAGTTTCAAAATTCTTTCTTCACAAGGAATACTATTTTACAAACTGAAAATTTCTATTAATTTCTCTACTGACATTATAGCTCTGCCATAGAAAACCCTAGTTGCAGTATCCTGGAGAAATATACTTCCAGGCAGGGCACAGTGGTTCATGCCTGTAATCTCAGCATTTTGGGAAGCTAAGGCAGGCGGATTGCTTGAGCTCAAGAGTTTGAGACCAGCCTGGGCAACATGTCAAAACCCTGTCTGTACCAAAAAAATACAAAAATTAGCCAGGTGTAGCGGCACACTCCTGTTGTCCCAGCTACTTGGTGGGCTGAGGTGAGAGGATGGCTTGAGCCCAAGAGGTTGAGGCTACAGTGAGCCATGTTTGTGCCGCTGTGCTCCAGCCTGAGTGACACAGCAATGCCCTGTCTCAAAAAAAAAGAAAGAAAGAAACATACTTCCAATGTTGTGGGTTGTTTGTTTTCTTTCATTTTGTGAGCAGTCCTGTCATTCTCACTGTTCATCCCATTATGCTTCTTCCCATGATAATCGTAACCATTTTTAGATGTCTGCTCTGTTAAGGCATTAATATTGCTTTACGCGTCGTCGTCTGTAATCTTCCTGATAGTTCTGCCTATTAGGTATTATTGTTTCCAATTTATGGATGAGAATATTGAGGTTTAGAGAGGTTAAGTAACTTCAGAGTCACACAGCTTATAAGTGCTTACTATGCCCTTTGAGTAAGAATTTCATTTAAATTATAATGTGATTAAAATGGAAAGGCATATATATTAAAATATAATTAGAGTGTGCATGGGAGTAGTTTGGAGGGCTTGTTTTGGAGTGGAGACAAGAGTATAGTATGGGGAGAGGATTCTTAAAAAAGGAAAATATATGAGATGTCATTGTCACATGTAGTCTTACCGTAAAACCCACTAGGCTGCAATAAATTGTTAAACATAGTCTTTCTAAGCCAAATTTAAATATTTCAGAATATGAGACTGTCTTTTTATTTCTGTGGTTTTTAAATATGCTATGGTATAATTGTTTCTAGTTTTTGGTAGTCTTTTGCTTTTTGCTACCTATCTACATCGAATGTACATTTTATCATATGTAGATAAGTGAAATTATGCAAATTTACATAATCAACATGTAGACATACTGGGTGTATTTCCTATGTCTACCTAGTTGATTAGAGGCCCTCAGACCTTAAAAAGAATCTTTAGACTGAACAAGTAGGAAGGATAGAAGAAAATAATTGTTTCCGTTTTGGTTTTTTTTTTTTGGAGACAGAGTCTCACTCTATCACCCAGGCTGGCGTGCAGTGCATGCTCACTGCAGCCTTTATCTTCCCAGGCTGAAGCATTTCTCCTGCCTCAGCTCCTGAGTAGCTGGGACTATAGGCATGTGCTACCATGCTGGGCAAAGTTTTTTATTTTTCAATAGAGACAGGGTATTACAATGTTGCCCAGGCTGGTGTCAAACTCCTGAGGTCAAGCAGTCTTCCCACTGCCACCTCTCCAAGTGCTGGGATTAAAGGCATGAACCACCATGCCTGGCCATAATTCTGATCTAATAACATGTTCTCCTCATTCCAAGTAGCACAGTTGCCTTGGATAGTAACTCCCAGGTCATGGCTGAGTCCTCTCCATTGTTAAAAGATATGTTAAATATTAATAAGTGTGAACATTGACTAGCTTTACAGTAATTCCTGACCCCATAACTTTAGGAAATAGGAGGTTACTGGGTTTTTTGACTGCTGTTTACATCTCCAGTTATAAAAGTTTGAGAAGTCAATTGAGGAGTGAGGCAGATATTAAGGTTAGAGATAAGAGTTGACGTTTGTCTCTGATTCCTTGGCTAGCGACTTTGTTTAAAGGAAATTTATGAATGCACTGCGTACTTCAGTGGAAATATTATGAAGTGTTGTCTTAGGAAGTATTGATGGTCCCTCAAGGAGCAGGCATCAAATGCATGTGACTGTAGTTCAAAAGGTTAATTTCCATTTTAAGGAAAGAAGATTTTGAGTCTTAATTTTAGTGCATTTTAGAAAGGCAAGTAAAAACATTTTGTTATGGTTTAGATATATTTTCTAGGAAAAATAACATGATAAATTTGTGTATATTTGAAATATACAAAATGAAAGCAACTGAAGTGTTTTGTAATTATTATCCATATCTTCTCCTCTTTTTTTTTTTTTTTTTTGAGACAGAATCTCAGTCTGTCACCAGGCTGGAGTGCAGTGGCGCCATCTCAGCTCACTGGAACCTCCGCCTTCCGGGTTCAAATGATTCTCCTGCCTCAGCCTCCCAAGTAGCTGGGATTACAGGCACCCGCCACCATGCCCAGCTAATTTTTGTATTTTAGGTAGAGACGGGGTTTCACCATATTGACCAGGATGGTCTTGATCTCTTGACCTCATGATCGGCCCACCTCAGCCTCCCAAAGTGCTGGGATTACAGGCGTGAGCCACTGCGCCCAGTCGTTACCCACATCTTCTTGTTATTAAACGGCTCTATTTCTTGTAGTCAGGAACAGGAAAAAGACATGTACATCTGAGAGACGGACAAAAGAAAAAAAAATCAAATTAATTCATCCCCAAACAATCAATCAAAATTGACATACAATTTGTAGGCCCCTTAACATACAATTTGTAGGGAACTATAGTTTTCATATCTATAACATGGGCAGGAGGCTTTTGTATTTTTAACACATTTGTTGAAGCAGCATTTCCTGAATTAGAAAAGTACTAACCTGTAACTCAAGATGGTGTCAGGAAATTAATATTCTTTTTTCCTGGTACTACCTTATCTCTAGGACTAAATCTTAGCACATGTCAAGATTTGTAAGAAATGTAATAAAATTAGTTACATGTCTGTATTTTAATACATTTGACTGCTTATGGCTGTGCAAAGTAGTATTCAAACTAGAATGTTCCATCGTAGAATCTCTAGCAATCTTTTGGCATTAAAAGATCCTTTTCTCACCCCCTCCCCCGCAAAAGAATCCCTTAGCTCTTTTCAAAGTAGTTTTAAGTGATAGCAGATATACAATGTAACAGAATGAGGACAGATTGCAGAAATTTGAATTATGAAAGGAATCTAATCATTTTAGCTCAGTTAACTTGGTTTTTATATGTTTTAAGCAGAAATTGGAATTTATATGAGGTGGTGTCAGAAAGCTCTTTGCATTTATAAATGCTCACTCCTGCAAGTTAAAACCCTGGTTCATAATTCCCACTTTGGGTCTTGGGAGCCACTTTTCAATCATTTCTCTCTGCTAATTTTGGTGTCACCCTCATTTCTTTTTAAACGATTCATTTTGAGCAAATTTGTAAATGGCCCTGATGTGTTCTACAATTTAGTCAATTACTGTTTCAGCCTGCAAGCCTCCTGGGGAACGGAACATACATGGCCTGAAGGTACGAATTTCAATAATTGTTTCAGTAAAGTTAGATGGATTTGTAATGCTGTGTTCCACTTATTGAAATGTCAAATAAAACTGCACTTTCTCAAGCTCTGACAAGCGATCCTTTTATTTTTTTTTTTAAATGGGAGGTGGAGGGGGATTCATCTGTAGTATTTGCTCAGTATGTGTATATATTTGCATACTGGGGGTTTGGTACTGTATTTTCAATTATTTGGAATTGTTTTGTTGGTCAGTGTCTTCAGGATAATCCTAAATGCTGGTATCTACAAAGATTTTAGTAAGAATATAGACTTCATTTCAGTGATTAATTAAGCACATAAGCATATTGCACATGGAATACCCTCCTTTTGACATATTTATGCTAGAAACATATATCTAGCACATATCTTTTCATTCTGTCTATTTTGAATTCTGGATTTCTGTTTAGGGCTTCACATCTGAAAGAAAAGCTGGCTTTTGTATTAGGCTCAAATATTTAACAATTAATTATTTGGACCTAATTTTTTAGTGAATAAGAAACATTCTACATACAGTGTTCTGCTTGGTTGCAGAGCTAGAAGGATGTAACTTGAGGTTCACTACTAACCCCTGAGTATATTCTTAATGTACTTTTTGAACATACTGTTTTTATATGTATTCTAGACAGTGAGTTGGATTTTCACACTGTTTATCTCTCCTTTTTCATCACTGTTTAAATATTTAATGGAATAATGACAGGAATAGAATATTATGTAATGTATGGGTTATATGGTTTTGTAACCTATATACTGAATAGACTCCAACCGTGGATCTGTCTAGCAACAAGCTAATTAACCTTCATAGTGAAATGAGAAATTTGTGGCAAATTATAGGTTAATTAGAACTGTGTCCTCAGAACACAAGACTGATCAAGATTCTTTCTTTACTTTTAGGTGAATACTCGGGCCGGACCCTCTCAACACAGCAGCCCAGCAGTCTCAGATTCACTTCCAGGCAATAGGTGAGAGCAATCTAGTGAAGTGTGCCCTTGATGTGATTTATCTACAGAGTTGGGGTGAGGTGGGGAAGAAGCTAGAAAGAAATTTGACCAGTTAGATAACCTAGCTACATATTGACCAAAGAGAAAGGACATCATGTGGAAAAGTGAATGTTTAGATTTAGACTGAGTGCTCAGAGAAGGCTGCCTGGGGAGAGTGATGTTTCTGTTTTGACCTGAAGGATGAGAAGTACGTCAAGAAGCAGAGAAGGGTGTTTCACACAGAGGGAAGAGGGTAGGTGAAGGCCCTGAGGTGGAGAAGAAGCTCAGCATGTTTGTGAATAGGCCAGTTTGGCTGGAGCACAGGGAGGGGTGCTGGGTTGGGGAAGGGATTTGGAGAGAGGAGATGAGAGAGCAATAGGAGTGATAGGAGCTAAGGAGGTAGACAGGACTCGTCATGCGGGGCCTCATAGGCCCTGTCATGTTTGAATTTTCCTCTCAGTTGCACTGGCGAGCAGTTAGAGGGCTTTTAGTAGGACAGGGATGTGGCCAGCCCTATGTTTTTAAAAGATTCTCTGCCTGTGGTGTGGCGAATGAGCAGAAGCTCCCATCTAATCCTGCCCTCTTTTGATGTTTGACTCCCTACTCCTTGCCAAATGGTCTTCAAACCTCTTCCTGAACATCCCTGTTGGAGGAATGCACTTTATCAGCCAAAGCAGCTCCTTCCCTTTTTTATTCGGCCGTATCTCAGAAGGCTCTTTTTGTGAGCTGGGATTTGTCTTTCTATAGCACCCACTCATAACATTTTAGTTAAGCCCTCAGAACGTGGTTGTTCCCTCTTCCAGGGGAACAGCTCTTCCAATGGTCTTCCCTCCAAACACAGTTCTAGATTTTCTGTCTCAGTACATTCTCCCATATCCAGTCTATTGCTAACTCCAGATAACCTGTCAGTCCTCCTTCACTGCTTCCTAGGCCTCCCTCAGTGCCACACCCTGTCAGTCCCCATACTTGTGGGTTCTACCTTCTGAGTAGCTCTAAGTCTTTCTACTCACCAGCATCCCTGCTGCTGTGTGGGTGGTTCTGGCTCTCCACATCGCTGCCACAGCCTCCTGAGAGTCTGCTCCCTCCATTCTTGCCCCATTGAGCCCCTCCTCCACCCTGCAGCTGGAGCCACCTTGCCAGTGCACAGTCCTGAGCTGCAGTCATTCCCTACTTTAAAACTTCACTGTTCTTTATGCTTTCATGATGAAGTGTAACCTCCACAGCAGGTGAACAGTGGCCCTTCACATATGGGTACTCTGTGTACTCCAGCTTGTTGACCTGCCTCTCCACGGCATCCCACCTGACATTCCAGCTTTGCTGAAGAACACATAGTGCCCTGAATGGACCACTTTCTTCTCTCTACTGGGCCTGCACATTTTCCCGTTTCTTTTCATCCCCACCTTGACCTTCAGTCTGGCTAACGTTGGTTATCTTTGAGGGCTAAATTATCTTCTTCTGAAAACTGTCCCTGATTACTACCCATCTCCCATTGCACACCAGGGACCTCTGTAGGAATTCCTATGATATCCCCATGCTTCCTTGTATTGTAGCAGTGAGCACATTGTATTATAATCACCTATGTCCTCCAGTAGATTCCATACTCCTTGAGGGCAGTGACTGTAGCATATTCATTGACAAAGTTCCAGTTCCCAGCATGATGCTTGCCATATAGGTTATAGTCAATCATGTTTGAATGAATGAATGAATGAATGAATGTGTGAATATATTTGTATTTCTTTTACATCTTGCCTCTGGACTAAATTCTCCCAGCTCTTTCATCTTTTCTGATATGACATTACTTCTAGTCCCCTCATCCTTTTACTCTTCTTTGGATATCTCAGTGTCTCTCTTCAGGTGTCATACTCAAGTTACAGTCGTAACACATTTAAATTTTAAAATGTTTTTATTTTATTTTATTACTTTTTTAGAGATGGGGTCTCGCTCTCTTGTCCAGTTAGAGTGCAGTGGCGCAATCACAGCTTGCTGCAAACTTGACCTCCTGGGCTCAAGTGGTCCTTCCACCTTAGCCTCCCAAGTAGCTGGGACTATGGGCCTGCACCACAATGCCTGGCTAGGCATTTTTTTTTAATTTTTAAATTTCTTTTGTAGAGATGGGGTCTCACTGTGTCGCCTAGGCTAGTCTCAAACTCCTGGCTCAAGCAATTTTCTCACTTTGACCTTCCAAAGTGTTGTAATTACAGTCATGAGCCACCACAGCTGGCCTTAAAATGTTTTTAAGAGTGATTTTTGGATAGCTTAGATCACCATGAACATGCGGATGAATGAAATATTGAGTAAAATGACTCACAGAGAAATTGCCAGGATACAATTTTTTCTTTTTTGTTTTTGTTTTTTTTTTTTTTAACCAAAGTTGATAATCAGATGCTAGCATAATGAATGAAACAGTATTTTCCTCTATTGCTCTCAAAGCATGGCTTGTTTTTTCTTTTGCCTTAGGTGATTGACTGTTTATTAAACTGAGTTTACTAATCCACTTGGTGTTCCTAGGCCATAATTACTGAATTCAAGTCCCGTTGCCAAGGCAAGGCCTTTCCTAAAATACTTAGCTTTCTCCTTCTGTAAAGTAGGATGATTAAACTTTCCATCTATCTACCACTGGTGTTAGAAAGATTGATGAAGCTGTATTAGGAATCACGTTTTATTTCTTGGATGAAAGGCATTTTATAAATGCAGTGAATCAAAATGTTATTAATTCAAGTTTATAACATAATGCAGTATCTATGTAGAAACCTTGCCTGGACTTTGTTTGGTTATTTGTGTCTTTACAATAATTGGAACTATCAAATTGGGAGTCATTTGTGGGAAAACTAGAATCTGAATGTTTCCCAGTAAAAAATATGTGTGTGTTTGTGTATGTATAGGAGATAGACAGACTTTGAGCAAGGTATGTACCTTAGAGGTCTGTATTTTATCCTTTATAAATCAGGGATAATAACTATACCTAGAGTATAGTTATTACAAGGATTAAATTAGGATAATGAGCATTTAGCACAGTGCCTAGCACATGATCGTCACTTGATAAATAGCAGCTATTATTATGTTAACTGGACTGATTTTAGGCAGCTGTGTATTTTTTCCATATATGTTTCAGCTTTCATCCTATTCTACAAAATTGTTAATTGCCACTTTAGTGCATGGATTCTTAGACGTCGTAGGACATTAAAGTCAAGAACCATTGGATGAGGACATACTTTATAAAATCTGGGAAAATAGGGACTCAGGCTCCATAGTTTACATTTGACCATAGCAAAAGTTTAAGATATATGTAGAAAGAAGAGTAATTATAACTTGAAGTGGTAAAGTGTGATCAAACTTGAAGTCTGAGATTCTCTCAAATGTAACCTATTAAAGGTACCAAATGGAATATGTGTATTTCATGTTAGGTCTTGAGTCCTTTCTCTTTTTTTCTTTTTCTTTTCTTCCTTCCTTTCTCCTTCCTTCCTCCCTCCCTCCCTCTCTCTCTCTTTCTTTTTCTCTCTCTTTCTCTTTTTCACTCTCTCTCCTTCCTTCCTTCCTTCCTTCCTTCCTTCCTTCCTTCCTTCCTTCCTTCCTTCCTTCCTTCCTTCCTTCCTTCTTTCTGAGACAGGGTCTCGTTGCTGTCACCCCCCATTCTGGAGTGCAGTGGCACAATTACGGGTCACCACAGCCTCGACCTCCTGGCCTCAGGTGACCTGAGTAGCTAGGATTACAGGCAGGTGCCACCATGCCTGGCTAAGTTTTTAATTATTTTTAGAGATGGGACCTTACTATGTTGCCCAGGCTTGTTCTTGAACTACTGGGCTCAAGCGATCCTCTTTCCTGGGCATCCCAAAGTGCTGGGATTACAGGCCTGAGACAGTGTGCTTGGCCCCTTTTGCTTTCTGATGTATTTATGATCTTAATGTCTTACTGCGTTACTACTACTGCCACCACTGTATAATAATAACCAGAGCAGTGACCACCATTTATGGAACCCTTAGCATATGCCAAGTCATTGGGCTATATTTAAGGGTGAGAAGAGAGTGGAGTATATAGAATACGTAAGATGTGTCTGTGTTCTCAGGGAGCTCCCAGACTCTCCCTTATTGGGGGAGGGTATGGTAGGAAGAAAGACATCTATACTAACACCTAGCATGGGTAGGTAGGTAAAGGGCTAAAATGGGTAGGTTAAGAATAGAGTTAGCCGGGCGTGGTGGCTCACACCTGTAATGCCAGTACTTTGGGAGGCTGAGGTGGGTGGATCACAAGGTCAGGAGTTTGAGACCAGCCTGGCCAACATGGTGAAACCCTGTCTCTACTGAAAATACAAAAATTAGCTGGACGTGGTGGGGTGCGCCTGTAGTCCCAGCTACTCAGGAGGCTGAGGCAGAAGAATCGCTTGAACCCAGGAGGTGGAGGTTGCTGTGAGCTGAGCTCACGCCACTGCACTCCAGCCTGGGCAACAAAGTGAGACTCCGTCTCAAAAAAAAAGAAAAAGAATAGAGTTAACAGGTTTTATTTTTATTATTATTACTGTTTTTGAGACAGAGTCTCGCTGTGTTGCCCAGGCTAGAGTGCAGTGGCACGATCTTGGCTCACTGCAAGCTCTGCCTCCTGGGTTCATGCCATTCTCCGGCCTCAGCCTCCCAAGTAGCTGAGACTATAGGCACCAGCCACCACACCTGGCTAATTTTTTGTATTTTTAGTAGAGATGGGGTTTCACCGTGTTAGCCAGGATAGTGTCGATCTCTTGACCTCGTGATCCACCTGCCCCGGCCTCCCAAAGTGCTGGGTTTATAGGCATGAGCCACTGTGCCCGGCCTCTTAACAGGCTTTAAATCTCAAATAGAATATTGTTGGGAGAAGGTGCTATTTTATATGCTACTCTACTAGCCAGGTAGATATTCACAGGTATAACTCATTATAAAGCTAGAAGACTTCAGAGCTCCCCTTGACTACCATTCTTTATTTAAGAAGGACTTTCACGCCGGGGTAGTGGCTCCTGCCTGTAATCCCAGCACTTTGGGAGGCCAAGGCAGGTAGACCACCTGAGGTTGGGAGTTCGAGACCAGCCTGACCAACATGGAGAAACC
>NW_012115043.1:3494909-3546820 GCF_000951035.1 Colobus angolensis palliatus | reverse complement strand
GCCCGTCTCGGCCTCCCAAAGTGCTGGGATTACAGGCTTGAGCCACCGTGCCCGGCAATTTTTTGTAATATTTAATTTTCCTGGTTACCCTGTGAAATTGGTATTTTCCCCATTTTACAGAAAGAGGAAATTGAGGTTCAGCGAGGATAAGTAACTTGTCCCAGATCACACAGCTAGTGAGTACCAGGATTTATTTGTACTACATATTTGCTTCCCAGGAAACTCAATTATAACTTTTAACTGTGTGAGAGACCAGGACTTAAATTATCTGTTTTTTCTTTTGAAGTTCTATAATCTTTATTTGCTGTGAATATTAGTGCTTAGCAGCTGACATTGTCCACATGAAATTGCCTCTGAAAGGCTATCTAAAGGCAGTAGAACTAATGACCATAAAAAAGTCACTGAAGTAGTTCGTAAAATATTGTAGCTTCATCTTGACTGTGGGCTTTTTTATTGCTTTAGATTACTAATAGAGTTTTAGTGTCTTTATTTGATACCTTTTGCATTTGGCCAGTTACTTTTGAAAAAGAATTATATTGGGAGAAGGATGTGAAGAGTGTGCTTAATCCCTATACCTAAAAGCAAAGATGTATTTCAGTCTAGAATTTTCAGTGGTGTTCAGAGGTGTTGATGATCTTGCCACTAAAAAGTATCTTTCCTTTTCAGCTTAAAGAAGTCTTCTGCTGAACTGAAAAAAATATTAGCCAATGGCCAGGTAGGTATTATTATATATTAAGATTTGCACATAGTAATAACATATTACTGTCCATTTTTTGTATCCATAAGCTTATTAAACAGATAAAGAGTCTGTGAGTTTCCTGTCATAAATGAATAACATGGCTTAATTTGATTGGCAGAACAATTTGCAGCCCGTTTTTCAAACTGTGCTAATGGGTTTCACTCCTAGCAGATTGAAGTACCATGCACACATCCTGCTGCCATCTCAGTTTTTAAAAAGTTAATCAGTTCTGAACAAGTGTGTCAACTCGTGGGCTGTTGAAATGGCCCTGCATTCTGAGGTGACTGTTTCTTTCATTATCTTTGGGGAGAAAAGGAAAAACCATTACTTTTTCACCTTAGCTTCTTCTTTTGTCCTGAAACTAACACTGGCTTTTTAGGGAAGCAGAGTGACAGCAGACCTTTGGCGTATAAAATTCCTGGCCTTCGGGAGACCTTGGTTTGCCTCGTAGACTGGCCATCTTTTGCTGAATGACCTAACCCAGCCAGTGAGGGGCAAACGAGCCTTCAGGCCAGTTATTTCTTACTAATTTTGATTCAAGTAAATGGACACATCTGAAATAGTATAGTGCTTTTAAACATACACTGGTAAATTAAGCTACCTACAGGGTCCTCGATTCTTCAATAGCAACATAAATGCGTTTTAACGTTTGTTATAGTGGAAGCCCTTTGATAGCCTTGGAGGCAGGCGCCTGTCCATTGCGATCAAGCCTGCCTATTAGGCTCTATTGACTGAGACATCTGTGTCACTGCAAATAAAAGACTCTTATTGATTTTCTTAACTGCTGTTCACTTCCCGTCCATGTTTCGAAGGCTGAAATCTTAATTATCTCAGATGCTTATTCAGTGCCTTCACACGCTGACCTCTCCAAGCCTCATTGGCATTTCATGAATCAAGTACTTGTAGTGGAGCATGTCAAGAAGACAAAGCCAGGTCCTCCTGCCTGTCCTTTAATATCACCTGTAACATTGTGGCCTAATACATGTGCATGCCTTAAAACAGTGCTGTATGGTAGTGCTTCTGGAGGCCTTGCTTATTTAGCACACAATTCCTTGAATACAGTTAGAAGAAATTAAGTTGATCTGCTTCTGACATCTGATTGCCATCCAGAGTATGTGAATTCCAGTCCTTAAATATCCTGTTTACAGCTAAGGAGAATCTAGTGGTGTAAGTATAATCTTTGTACTCTCAACATTTTAGATAGTATTTATCGAATACCTTTAACTTTCAGCAGCCAAAGGTTTGTTTAGATTGAGGTCCACATCTGTATCACCTCAGTGCCTTATATTTTGTTAGAACCAGTATATATAAACAAAATCTGACTAAAAGCAAAGATATTGAGCCTAGGATATTTGTGTATCTTCAACATGCTTGCATTCTACTTACTAATTGTAATTTATGTATGAGTCACTGTGTTCCTCAGCTGGAAAATATATTTCAAAATTGACATAAATTAAGAAGCTTTAACTACATTTATTCAGCCCAGGCAATGGAAAATAACCTGTCACAGACTCTTCTTCCAAAAATGAAAAACAGTTTTTTCCACTGCAAAAAATAAGCATTCTGAAATGCTCATAATGTTTTGACAGTAAACCTAGTACCAAAGATATCTTAGTGGCTTCAGTTATGAATGAGGTTCTCTATGGTGGGAGGTTGTCATAGCAAGGATTTTTGACACTTAAAGATTGTTTATTGCTTTCCCTTGGGAATGTGATAACCATATTAAACAATACAGCTTTTTTTTTTTTCTTTATAAGGATTAGCCTTTCTTACATTTACTTGCACTCAAAAAATTCCCTCAAAAACCAAAAAAACCCACCTTTGGAAGCTTTCAAAATGTCTCCTTCTACTAATTCCTTAATTCCTTGGTGCTATAGGGTAACTAAACAGTGAGTGAAATTGCATTGCAGTGAGGTACTGTGCACAGTTGTAGGCATCAATAAATTTCTGGGCTGAACACTGACACCACTTGATATGGAAGATGTAAGTCACATTTAATGATACTTTAACACTTGAGCATAGTTTTTTATTTTAGTGGTTTATGCTCTCAAGCATTAATAATGATTTGCCTTTCCACTAGCCTCCACTTAGATTTAATAAGGAATTCATATTAATCATTAAAAGAAAGGGACATGATTCTTCAAGATAATCAAATATTGACAAGTTAGAAATAGCTTTCTGCCTGGGTTCATTGATATAGGTTATGTGATATAAATATTTATTTCTTTTCTGTCACTCAGAGTAAATGCCACCAATTGATTCAGCATTGATATAGTGTCAACAGTTCATAAGAAACATTTGACTGGCCTGTGTTTTCCGATTAGTCTCTGCTCTATAAAGTGGGATTTACTAAATCTCTCCAATTGTCTGCTCATAGAGTGTGACTGCTTTCTGAAACCATTATTGCTTCGATTTGTGAAGCAAAGGTCTAGTGAGGGGACTAGTTTCTGTCAGACCTTTACATATAAAATAAGGATTAATTGAGCATTTTTATTTTAATGATTTATAAGCGATAGGTACTGATTCTTCTTAACACAGACAGACAATAAACAAAGAATATTTTCTGTGCTGATCCATAATTGAATTCCATTTCATTTTTTCCATTAATTTCATTAATATATTAAATCAAGCACTTTAAAAAAAGTTTAACATTTAGTCTTTGAAACAGAGACATTGTTTTCCTGTTATTATTTTATGTTGGAGTAATTCCATTTTTCCAGCCTAAAAAAATTAATCAGAAGGTATTTTTGGCATGTTTTATTGAGAGCTATAAATCAGTCTCACTGATGTGTTTTCTGGATATGTTTTTCCTACTTCAGTTCTAGTGTGGCATCATCTGTTTAACATTGGCCCTTGATTTGAAACTGATTAGAAATAGCCCAAAGGGTCAATTTGAAGAATTTAAAAAGTGCACAGTTACTCCAAAGATATGTGACTTTGGCCTTTGCATCTCTAAAGTTATTTTTTCTTTTTCTGTTTTTTAAAAAGATTTTATAGGAGAGGGTGGCAGTATTTTCCTGTTCCTGATAAATCAAGTATAAATCTACTCAAATCAGATCTAGAACTAATTCTGGTCCAGCTGCATCTTTTGGCTGTTATTTTGATAACTTCAAAAAGCCTTTAGAAAAACTTTTTGTACTTGGCTGGGCGCGGTGGCTCATGCCTATAATCCCAGCACTTTAGAAGGCCCACTTGAGGCCAGGAGTTTGAGACCAGCCTGGCCAACACGGTGAAACCCCTCCTCTACTAAAAATACAAAAAATTAACTGGGTATGGCAGCCCATGCCCAGGAGGTGGAGGTTGCAGTGAGCCAAGACTGTGCCACTGCACTCCAGCCTGGGTGACAGAACAAGACTCTGTCTCAAAAAAAACCCAACAACAACAGGAAAACCTTTTTGTATTTAGGGAAAAAAAGGGAGGGGGAATAGGTATCTACTGTAAAATTAGGTTTAAAAACTGTATCATTACTAGTATATATAACTCTTAGATTCTTACAGTTCATCTTGGATTGTAGAGGAAGACTGAAACATAAATGAGACTGTGTATGTAAGCCCAAACTACACAACAACCCTCTTTTACCCACACAAACCCAACCTGACTCTGCCCATGGGTTGTTGCTGTCTCTGTTTCTTTTATGGCTCCTGCCTCTCTTTCAGCAGGAACAGAGCTCAGTGCCAGTCATTTCTCTAAGGTCATTTGCTATCTTGGCAGTTGACATGTAATTGTAACTCCTGTGGCTTTTTCTTCTTCCTCCCTCACATTTATTATTCTGCCTTTTATTTGCTTTTTTAGTCAAAACAAGGAACCTGGACTGTATTTAAAAACTACTTGGTATTGTTATTGAATAAAAAGCTGTCCTTCACCTGTTTTCAATTTAAAGAGCTGTGTGATTTTAAAAAGTTTTTCTTCTTAAAAACTAACATCATAGCTAGTGAAATTGCTTTTAACTTGTGAGTGTCTTTCCGTTGATTGTTTTACCTTCCTGTGGGCCAGTAGCCATTGATAGGAATGTCCCGCCATACTTAACACCTGAGACAAACTGCTGAGCTATGATGTTGAACTGGAGTATACTGAAAGACTGAGTTTTTGACTAGTTATGTAACCTAAGTAAAGTGGGCTAACTGGTCTTAGAATGCTGTAAAATTCTGTGATTTTTTTAAATGATACTTGATACCAACTATAATATTTAAATACGATATTCTGTAAGCTTCTAAATATCACTTTCTTATATAATGAACACTCTTCCTATGCTTCATTTTGAAAAGTTGAATTAATATCCTTATCTAAATAAAAAAGGCAAAAATGCTACTAGTTGATTGTGGATCCCTTTAATGATTTTTTCATAGTTAAGATCAATTAAATTAGCCTAATTGATCAGAGATATGAAGTTCTAAATATATTTTTTGTAATCAATTCTTGGCCTCTGCTTTGTTTTTCCCATCCCCTCCCAATTTTTTTTTACATGAGGAGTATTTGTACAGCATATAAAAATTAGAAAATTCAAATAAGCAAAAAGAAAAAGAATCTGATATTTTTAAATATTAAAAAATGACCAGGCTGGACACAGTTGTTCATGCCTGTAATCCCAGCACTTTTGGGAGGCTGAGGCAGGCTGATCACCTGAGGTCAGGAGTTCGAGACCAGCCTGGACAACATGGTGAAACCCCATCTCTACTAAAAATACAAAAATTAGCTGGGCATGGTGGCACGTGCATGTAATCCCAGCTGTTCAGGAGGCTGAGGCAGGAGAATCACTTGAGCTTGGGGCGTGGAGTTTGCAGTGAGCTGAGATCACACCACAGAGTGACAGAGTGAGACTTCGTCTCCAGAAAAAAAAAAAAAATAAAAACTAAAAAACTATCAATCAGTTCACAGGCCAAAGGTTTGCATAACTTTAAAACATTGTAGAAACACATTATAGGAACACATTGCTCACTTTTTATGGATACTAAGTGACGTGGTTCTAGAAATTGCTCTTCAAAACCATTTTTATCTTTATGAGACTCTTGAAATCCTCCTGGTTATCTGAAGGATTCCATATTTGTCTTGATTTTTTCCATTCTTGAATTTGCTTAGACAGTGATTAATGCACATGCACATACACTTGAAATAAACATTCTCCCTCTCCCCTTCTCCTTCCTGCACTTCTTCCCCACCTGTGCCCGGACAGTGTTGGATGCTTACCACTCCTTGTTAGGTTGGAGTGCTGGGAATGTGGATTGCGTAGCTTATTCCCTTCTCTTTTCCCTGTAGTGGATATTAGTGGTAAAAAGACTAAGAAGTCAGAATTACACCGTTTGAACATGCTCAGAGACATGCCATACCTACCCCTTTGCCTATGAAGTGGTGGAGGGGATATGATTGCAGACTGTGGCCCCTCCAGAGCATAGACCCTATCTACTACGTAGCAACTTCCTGCTTACCCTTAAACCTTAGTGCCACAAATTCAGAATTTGTGTACTTGAGTGAGTGAAATGTCTCTCCTAGAAATTTATGTCAAGCCTTGATGAGAGTGTAGCTTATTAGTTAATAGTACAAATCAGGTTGTTACAGACATGTTTAGATTACCTAGAGAAATGTCCTAAGGGAATTAGCCCAGTGGCCTATTTGTGCCCACCAATGGATACTGCTATTTACATATCCTTCATTTATCAAAGTAAACCAAACAGCAGTTCTGCTAGTTTAGCATCTCGTCACTGTATGTGTTACTTTTCTTCATGCTGCTTTAAAATTTATCATTCCGTCCAGAATAATGAGATTTTATTTTGTTTATGCCACACCTTTTATACAGCTTAAAATGTTTTTTTTCTGTATTAGTAATATAAAGGTAGTGATGAACAGAATTTCCCTCAAATAGGAAAATAGTTGCCAATTGTTCTGGCATGTTTTTCATTACTTCACAGACCCTGAATATAATAATTAGCTGATTGTAAAGGGCATCAATCTGGTTGTACTACAATTAAATTGGGTGCTGAATTGGCCTTTGCACATTAATCTGTCAGTATTCTTTTAGGGATTGGTAAAATGGCTTGGAAAGGAAGTTGCTTCTGTTACCTGCATTGTACTCCTAATTATCACAGCTCGCTGAAGCTTCAGCTTCAGAAATGTGTAGAAGGAAAATATTTCCCTTGGTGAATGAACCCTTGCTTTATTCAACTGGTAGAAGTTTAGAGTAGAGCAAAATATTTAAAGCTTTACTATACTGGTCTGAGAGCAAACTATTTTTTTTCCAAGTGATATTGAATTAAAAACTCCATCCATTTTCTGCCCATGCAAGGCAGTGCAATTCCCTGGAAATTGATTTTTTTTTTCAGGGCTTACAGTGGCTTTCCCCAAGCTTTAGCTATATGGAAAAGAACACCTTTATTAAATCCACTTAGTGAAAAAAGTTGGCAGTTAATTTTTAAGCATCTGGACCAGTGTGTAGAAAATTACTGAATGCATCAAAGTCTGACTAGTCTTAAAGTCATTTGATAAATAATTATATAGGGAGCTCTCTAAACTCTAAAACATTATTTTATGGGCACTAACATAATTCACCTACTATTCATGATACAAATGAGAGTAGTTATTTGTGGTATAATAGGTTTTATAGAACCTTGAAAAACATGCAAACTTTTATATATTAAGTTATGAAAATGACTTTAATAAAAATTACATGCCGGCCGGGCGCAGTGGCTCAAGCCTGTAATCCCAGCACTTTGGGAGGCCGAGACGGGCGGATCACGAGGTCAGGAGATCGAGACCATCCTGGCTAACACGGTGAAACCCCGTCTCTACTAAAAAATACAAAAAAACTAGCCGGGCGAGGTGGCGGGCGCCTGTAGTCCCAGCTACTCCGGAGGCTGAGGCAGGAGAATGGCGTAAACCCGGGAGGCGAAGCTTGCAGTGAGCTGAGATTGCGCCACTGCACTCCAGCCCGGGCGACAGAGCAAGACTCCGTCTCAAAAAAAAAAAAAAAAATTACATGCCTATGTATTTTTCCTTTATAATATCCGACTGTGTGTGCATCTTAAGTGCATTGATTTGGTACTTTTCTATCTTCATAATATGATTTCTGCCTAATTATTGTTGTATAGTAGTTTGTTACTTGCAAAGAAAAGCTATATGTACTCTAGGAAAATCATAAACATTATTTCGTTTGTTAAATTAATTATGGGGGACATCTGAGGAGTTTTCTAGGGCTGATTTATTTACAGATCATGCGTTAGATTACTGAGAGAGAGAGAGAGAGAGAGAGAGAGTGTGTGTGTGTGTGTGTGTGTGTGTGTGTGTTGTCTTCCTAAGTTTGACTTTGGTTATGTGCGGTGCTCTTTGGCATTGGTTATATGCAGTACTGGAGACTGTTTTCTTATCAGTATCTCTGACCTGACCCTTTTGAGCTATGTTATATCATTCCATTTTGACACCTTTTATCAAACTTTAATGAAATGACCCAGGCAAACAAATTGTCATTAAACTTTCCATCACTTTGTCCCTTGGTATCGTCTTTTATAAATTGGACAGCAAATGTTGTATTGATCTTCTCGTTCTTGCAGCTGAACTTGAAATGACCCAGACTGCTTGTTGTTTATGGCCCAGAGTTGCTTTTCCTTGACATTTCCATCCACAGCATGACACCCTTTTTGTTTTTCTTTCTTTCTTGTGGAGATGAATGAACAAGACATACGGTATCGGGACACTCTTGGTCATGGCAACGGAGGCACAGTCTACAAGTGAGTAGTCAATTTTGTTTAAACTTTCTATCCGCTTTTCCAAATACTGAGTATCCAAGTTCTCTGTGGCAAATATTTTAAAATGACTACTAACACTTAGATTTTATTTCCATATTTGACTCCAAAATTCTGCAAGACATCTATTTTCTCAAGAATTGCCTGGAAAGTGCATTTATATTGCCTTTTTAATATTTCCGAGTCTGCAACTCTCCTGGGTGTGTAGTTAATAGTCCACCATTAGTAAGTGTACCTTTAACTGGCCTGAAGTTTAATGCATTTTTTTTCCTTTGCTTTTTAACACTATTATTATTATTTTTTAACTTGCTAGCATCCTACACTAGTCCCCTGCCTGTTTACAGTTATGCCCAGTGGAAGCCAGACCTTATAAATACCATTGCTTTGCCCTGTGTCAACACTGTAAGTTATTAAAAAGCCTTCTTCCTGTTGTACTTTCTTTTCTCCTCACCCTATTCCCCTGAGAGAATTTCTACACATTGATGAATATGTTAAGTTATAAAGTTCTCCCAAATTCCAGTTGCAGTGATCTTACCCCAATTCCAGTTGCAAATTCCAGTTGCAGTGATGTTCATTTTCATATTAAAAAATGCTAGCCATAAAAAATAGTTCTCCGACAGGGAAGTCTTCTCATGCAAGTAGTGCAAAGTTTAAACTACATAATGTAATATCTGGTACTTAATAGTCTGCAATGGTGTATGAAAAATATTCCACTAGGAATTAAAAAATCCATACTCCGTAAGAAAGCCCTGAGGGAGTAATAAAACTTTCCTCCAGAGAGCTGTTTTCCATGTATACACTAATCCTGCATCACATTATGGTTGTGATATTAGGTCACAACCACAGATACTTTAACATTGGTATTAATATGTATTTCCAGAGTTGTAAAATAATTAACTTATTTTTTAATTGATTACCCATATTCTTAGAATTTTAAGTTCTGACTAACCACATGAGTACAGATAAAAATTGCCCTATTCTATGACCATGAAGATTCACATCCTAAAATTCCAGAACATCCCCTACTCATTGATGCAGCCTTGGTGTGGAATTTGATTTCTCAGGCTTAGAAGCTCTTTTGAAGTCATCTGATTCAGCCACCCATTCAGGGCTTCAGTGCCCTTTGCAGATACAGCCCAGATGTGAGTCCTTTCTCCTGAATATAGTCCTTTAAGAACTTATGTTCACATTTGGATTGTTTTTTCCTGTAGATGACTGAGTATTGTGAACAGTTGGTCTGAAAGTGAAGTCCTTCCACTATGATAATTCAGAGAAATAAATAATAACATGTTTCTTACATGTTCCTTTGGCCTTGGGCCTGGCCCTTAAAATTGGGGTCCAATGTGTCTAATGATTTTTGCAGCTACTATTCTGCTTCCCTGGATCATACTAGTGTTCTTCCCACGCAATCTCCAGTATAAATGGCATCTTTTCATCTTAGTCTTCTCTTCCTTACTATCTGATTTAGATTTTTATTGTGTTCTGAAGGTTCTTGAGTTCAGGTGCCCATAGAAAGGAAAGAGGAAGAAGGAACATGTACAATCTGATTTGTTTCTATTGAGTTCACTTTTCAAAGCTTGAACCTTTCTTCTTAATGCCTTTATGCTGATAGCCAAATATAATAAAACAAGAAAGATTCTGGCAACTCTTTGTATTCATTTTATTGGCTTCAAATTGAATTAAAAAATGTTTCCTTAGACTCCTAACCTACCTATCTGTGTTATTTCACCAAACCTTTAGTTTTATATTAATTGAAGGTCTATTGTGAATTTATTGTCCTAGCTTATTTCTAGAAGGGAAGAAGCATAAGACCATGAAACCCCAGCAGAATTTTTATGAGACATAATATTCTAGATGTTGACATTTTAATCCTTTATTTTAAAACATAGGTTTGTTTGTTTATTTGTTCGTTTGTTTTGAGATAGAGTCTCGCTCTGTTGCCCAGGCTGGAGTGCAGTGGCACAATCTCAGCTCACTGCAACCTCTGCCTCCCAGGATTCTCCTACCTCAGCCTCCCAAGCAGCTGGGACTACAGGCGCCCACCACCATGCCCAGCTAATTTTCGTATTTTTAGTAGAAATGGGGTTTCACCATATTGGCCAGACTGGTCTCGAGCTCTTGACCTCGTGATTCACCCACCTTGGCCTTCTAAAGTGCTGGGATTACAGGCATGAGCCACTGGACCTGGTTTGTTTTTTAAAAGGGGGAGTATACAAAGAAGCGGAAAAAACATGCCCATCCACCAAGGGAAAATCACAGCATGAAATTATGTTAATGTTGTTTTTAAAATTGTTATTTTAAACTGTGGTGAAATACACATAACACAAGTTACCATTTTAACCATATTTAAGTGTATAGTTCAGTGGCATTAAGTACATTCACACTGTTGTGTAACTGTCAACACCATTCATCCACAGAACTCTTCATCTTGCATAATTGAAACTCTGCACCCATTAAACAGTAACTCCCCCTTCACTCTGTTAATGTTGTTTTTAGCTAAGAAGCATGGCTGGAACTTCTTTCATTAGGGCTACTATGTCAAAGGGACCATTCTTCTATATGTCCTTGCCACAAGTTTTTTAATTTGCTAAAATGCTGTGTGTGATGTTAGGAACTTATCCTAAGAGCTCATTTAGCTACCATTGCTAATGCTCACTGTAAGTGTTGTAAGATGTAATGTTTTTGACATGATTGCATATGGGTGGTGAATGACAATATCCTGATAATTTTAGTGTGTATATAGTAGATTTATTATAAAAAGAAACTTCATTTACCTTATTGCCTGTGTGATTCTTAAGAGGGGAGGTGAAGATACCAAATTGCATAACCACTTGTCATTGATCGTTGGGTATCATTTTTGCTCGGGCTTCAGCTTGTATTATTGTTCTTATATCCCTGGCTTTTAGTACAGCACAAAGAAATTATATAATCATTGAAAAATGAGGATCCACTTTACTAAAGTCTCTATAAAACTAAGTGTTTGATGTGTTATGACTGACTTTCTTCTACACTAAGTTCACCTTAATGGTGTCGGTGATAAAAAAAATGTGGTTTTTCAAACAGCGTGATTACATTATAGGCTATGCTACATAAACTAGATGAAGAAAATATTGGAAAATACACTCACTGGTAACAGAACTGCCTAATGGGCTTATTCCATTTTTTTCTTTAAAGTGTAATAAAGCTAATAAGTGCAAAGCAAAAGTTTAATAATGCAGTCTTATTCACTTCACTTGATGGAATGTTGGGAATTTTAAGGGATATTGTAATCATGTGTAATTACAATGTATATGATTTAACAGTTGATACATTTTCCTCCTTTAAGTGTAGATGGCCTTCACAGTTGTACAATATGAAATTCTGGCCCCAGACATTTAAACCAAATGGTAATGTGAATTCTGTGTGCTGTGTCTTGATGAGCTGTGCTCTATATTGTGAGAGTGACTTAGGCAGTTAATTTTAAGTTGTTATTTCTTGGATTACTAATTTGGGCTACAGAACATAAAGGAAATACCTTAAAGTATGGCCCAAGCCTAGGAAGAAGAAAAGTTTAGGAAAAGGTAATGAATGTATTTTCCTTGTTGCTCCATTTCCTAAAGTGCTACAGACTTTAGGAAAAGTTGTTCACAATGAATTTCAAAAACATTGAGAAAGTAGAGAATGGTATGTGTTGTGATTAAGTGTGAGGGCTCTTAGTCTGAATCCTGCCTCTGTCACTAATTAGCTACGTAACCTTTGGCAAGTTATATAATGTCTTATGCCTCAGTTTTCTCATCTGTAAGATGGGGATAATAATAGTATCTAGGTTGGGCGGGGCACGGTGGCTCACACCTGTAATCCCAGCACTTTGGGAGGCCGAGGTAGACAGATCACAAGGTCAAGCGATTGAGACCATCCTGGCCAACATAGTGAAACCCCGACTCTACTAAAAATATAAAAATTAGCTGGGCATGGTGGTAGGTGCCTGTAGTCCCAGCTACTCAGGAGGTTTGGGCAGGAGAATTGCTTGAACCCGGCAGGTGGAGGTTGCAGTGAGCCGAGATTGTGCCGCTGCACTCTAGCCTGGTGACAGAGTGAGACTCCGTCTCAAAAAAAAAAAAAGAAAAAAGGAAAAGAAAATAATAGTATCTAGGTTGTTGTGAGGTTAAATGAGATGATCTGTAAAAGGCTTAGCACTGTGACTGACACTTATTAAATGTTAACTACTGGTAATGGTAGTGCTAATAATAGAAAAATTGTTTACATTCTGTACTTCCTACCCTGACTTGGCCTTGGGACTCTTTATTTTTTTATTTTTTTATTTTTTAGTTTTTTGAGACAGAGTCTTGCTCTGTTGCCAGGCTAGAGTGCAGTGGCAAGATCTCGGCTCACTGCAACCTCCGCCTCCCAGGTTCAAGTGATTCTCCTGCCTCAGCCTCCTGAGTGGCTGGGACTACAGGCATGTACCGCCATGCCTGGCTAATTTTTTGTATTTTAGTAAGGATGGGGTTTAATTTCTGACATCATGATCCACCTGCCTTGGCCTCCCAAAGTGCTGGAATTATAGGCGTGAATCACCGCCCCCAGCCAGCCATAGGACTCTTTTTGAGGAACATCTATAAACATCTCACAGCATTATAGTTGTGTTGAACTAACTTTGAGAAATTCTGCCTTTACGTTATACACATTATACTTCTATATTTTCTTCTATTCTGTAGTTGCTTGATGAATAATGATATCTTACATATTATCTTAAATATAATGATTTTTTAAGTTTCAAAGTATTTTTTAATCCTAATTTATTTTCGGATTGCTATAGGACAGCTGGTATAATGTTAAGCCCATGTTACCACTGAAAAAACTAGGGCTTATCATGTGGCCATTCAGCAGCAAAGGCAGATCTCTATACAGCATTTCTTTTCTTTTTGCTTGGTGTTCTTCCCCCAGGCGATGTTGTCTCAAGGTCAAGCCGAGTCCATTTTGTTTTCTTCTGTTTTCTCATGTACCAGCACAGTTTTAAGGATAAAATAGATCCTTTGTACGTCTTGGCTGAAATGAGAATGAGGCAAGTGGAGGTTTTAGTGGGGCTCTTTAATTGGATCTTCCTCATATCTAGCTACTTTGAGAGGCTATGCAGTTGCCGTAGAACATTCACCTAGAAGAGTAAGAATACCCAAACTAAGGAGATTGATATTCGAATGACTAACTTTCTTTAAAATGTTAAAATTTTCAGTGCTTAGTATCTGTTGACTCACTAGTCACTGTCTCTTTTTCTTGGATAATATGTCACATGGAAATGAAAGAAATTAACAGGCATAGTTACTTTGGAAACATTGATTCCAAAGCCAGTCTCTCAGACTCTGCTTCCTTGGTATATCATTTGATGGAGTCACTCAAACTTTGGGTCAGAAATGAAGTAATATTTAAGTTTGAGGATTAAATCATGGTAAGTCAGTTAGCCAGCAATCACTGAAGGATTTATTTTATTTTTTCCTTAATGCCAGTTAGTCAAGCCAAGACTCATATTTTCAGCTTCGGGGCCAGATAATCTAGTCTCAAGATGTTTGAAAACTGATTTTTCTACCTCCAACTCCTTCCCACAGGATAGAGTAAGAGTCTGATCTGGAATTTTCTCAGTGATACAATGGGTAGTATATATACTGCCTTCATGGTGTTTTGAAGGTTGAATGTCTACCATTACTTAGGAATTACTTTGAACCTATCTAGAGACAATAAGATGAGGGAAGGAATTATAATTCTCAAAGATGTTGGTCTGTCCTCCTTTCTCTTGCCTTATCTAAAGAGAGATATTTGCTGGGCACTGGGCTGGGGATGGTCCTTGGAGGTGGTAACCACAATACTGTGGTCTATGAGGTTGTATTTTTTGCACTTGTGATTTGACTGTAGAGGCCAACTAAAACGTTAAATTAGTGTTTGGGAGCTGGAATCATATTAACTCATTATAGTAATATGATTTATTTAATGAAAATTAGAAGGACTGATGGTCATTTATATAAAATGAGAAAATACATAATTGTCTAGTTAAATGCTGTTTAGTAAACAGAATATTTCAAAACATGGAATTCCTTACGGGAAACAGAATGAAAAGAGTCCTTGATGGTGAAAATATTGGGAATCACATAGTACCCAGAAAACCTTGACTTTCCTCTTTGACCAGCCAACCTGAAGATGTGAAACTTAAAAAGGGAGCAAGAGGTCTGGACCCCAGCTTTGCTTCTGGCTGTGCCAGTGGCCCTAGTCTTTTATATATTTTTCCATGATATTTTACTCTTGTAAATTAAGAGTAGTTTTTAAAGGGTTTTAAAATTGACCTGAGAGCTAGAATGATAGTTTGATTTATTTGGACTTTAAATTTCTAATCACATAAGCAATCTTCCTTGCAGCCAAGATCATATTTTAAACAAGCAAACAAGACATCATCCTAATGTAAAATTAAATATTTGTATATGGCTGGATTGCATTATAGTATCATGTGACAAGCAAGGATATTAATGTTTTCAGAAAATCAATGAATATTTGTCAAATAAAATTAATTATGTATGTTTCCTTCTCTCCTTCTCTCAGCATTCACTGTTATAGGTTTGTGTCATACAATAATATGTATTGTATCGATTTGAATCTAAGGAATGAACCTGAGCTCATGGTTCTCTGTACCTTTCCCACCTTTGCTTTTCCCCACCTCTCCATGTTCCTGTAACTTCATACATGCTCATATCCATTATGGCTATGATGTATTATTGGCATCCAACCAACATGACAGGATGTCACAGGTCGCTGAGAAGAGATTTTCAGACTCTGTTTCCACCCGAATTAACTATTATTGAAATAGTTTATCGAGATTGAAGTATTGATCATTTTCTGCTAACCTTGGCTTAAGGGAAGGAAGAAGAGGCAGTAGTGTTTTTGAAAGACACTAAATTTCATTTTTAAAAATCTCATTTATTTAGCCTTTTTTTCTTTCTGTTTTATAGCCTTTATTGTTTTATTGCTTGGAAAAGGGTATCTTGGTTTTACTTTTTATGACAGTATAATTATACTTCAGAAATGCACTTGATTACTATGGGTAACAAAATTGTTCTAGTATATTGGCTTGGCCAATATTGCTATACAAACAACTTTTCAGTCAATTGAGTCTGGTAAAAATCAATACATTATGGTAATATTTCAAGTAAGAATTTGCTGAATCTAAGTGTTTCAACTTCATCTCCTTTCAGGGAAAAAAATAGTTTTGAAGTGGCAAGACTTCTTTCTAATATTTTAATAACAAATTTTTATTTATAAAGACGTTTAAAGTCCCCAGTAAAAGTGGTTGTGATCGGGTAAACATTACATTAGCACACTTCTGTATTATAGGGTGCAAGATATCTAGTTTCCATTTGAAATCTATTCCCTGCCACACCAAGAAGGCATAACATCAGGAACTGACATAGTGTCTGTCACTTTTGGATTCTGGATTCCTGTATGTAGTTCTGGGTGCTGAGTTTACAGACATGTGGACAGTTCAGAGAGCACCCAGAGGAGCAATGGAGAGAATAATGAGGGATTGGGGAATTGTGCCTGTTCAGTCCTCCTTCATTCGTCTGTCAGGCAGCCAAGTTCTGAGCACGTGCTATGTGGAGAGCTCTGTGTCAGATGTTGGGGACAGCCTAGCCTCAAAACTTGTGTCTGGATAGATGCATCAGTTCTGTCTTCAGGTACGCATGGGACCTCACAGTCTGGGCCACCTGTCTGTGTGTGTGGTGCACAGATCTGGGGGCTGAAGAAGGAGTGATGGCTTTTAGCTTTTTCCTCAGGAAGGATCAGGAAAGGCCTCATGGAGGAACTGACATTTGAGAAATGTTTGAAAGGAACTGGCTGACTTTTCTCTGAGGAAGAGAAGATTAAAGGGCTCCATGACAGCTGACTTAAAGTCTGAAGGGTGCTTCTGTAGATGAGGAGCAGGTTTGCTTTGTGTTCTTCTGAAGACTAGACACAAATGGCCTGTCTTGAATGTCTCTGTGACAGTCGGCCTTTGGTTAGAGTGATTAATGTACTCTTTCTACTCTTCTTCCCACTGGGTTGTGTTCCCTGGAGGAGAGTTATGTCTAGGTTATCTTGGTGGGAGTCCTTACAGAGCCCAGCACGGTGCCTTACCTACTGTAGGCACTTAGTGAGTGTTTCAGGAATTTACCTGCAGAGGCAAATTCTTCACAGCCTAAGGATGGACACAATGTGTTGTTCATTGCTGGGTAACTCTGGGAAGTGGTGAACTCCTCTACCTTAAGCAGAATGATGTGGCTGTTGTTCAGAACGGCTGAGAAAAGAATTCCCACTTTGACCTGGACATGAGATGACTGCACAGATTTCTCCCAAGCCTAAAGTCCCAGAACTAAATTCAGCATTCAGTTACCATAAAAATCTTATGTCAGGTGTTGCTTGGTTTTGCTTAGTCTATATTCATTTTTCACTGAACATCCTGTCACTGTGCCAAGGACTATTCCAAGCATGTGCAGTCCAGTTGTGAACAAGAAAGGCAAGGTCAGATAGGCAACGTCCAGAGCTCACACTAGTGGGGCAAACAATAATCAAGACAACAAACACTGAAGTAAGATTATATAGACCTTGCATGTTCTATTAAAAAATGTAGAAGAGGTGCTCAGGAAGACCTATCTGAGGAGGTGCTGTTTGAGCTGAGACCTAAAGACAGGATGGAATCAGTTTGGGAAAATCTGGGAGAAGAACCTTACAGGCAGAAGTAACCACTCAGACAGACAGAAACCCTAAGATTAAGATAGGCATGAACTTGTGTAATTGGAGTAGAATAAGCTCTGGGGAAGGTGGAGAGATGGACAGGGCTTGATCACCCTGGGTCTTTTAGTCCTTGATAAATCCTCGCTAAGAAGGTATGTTACCCTCTTTTTACTTGTGAGAAAGATAAAGCTTGGAAGGGCTAAGTGGCATGCCCAAGATCAAGTCAAGAATAAAACTTAGGTCTTCTGACCCCTGCTTCCCAAGCCAAGGTTTTTCTGTTTGCCATTCACTCTCTGAGTTTCCTAACTTTTAACCCAAATTATTTTTGGATGTAAGATATAAAATCAGTGTATAGATTTGAAAATCAATGATGTATTATCTCTAGGTGTTAATTTTAGAGGCTTTTTAGTAGATGTTACAACATCCATTTCTTGGCTGACAGTTATGACAACGTAACTTGTTATTTCGTCTACCCTTTGGGTCTCCTTATTTACCAAAAACTTATAATTTAATAATTGAATCCCTAGATTAATTATATGGTTGTGCTAGCGGAGTCTTGATTTATAAGACACGTTACGTTTTTTATAGCTATTTTACAGTATTTGATGTGTTAGAAAATCGTAGTCTCTCGGTTGGCATATTGCACAAGCAAATATTTGTGTACCATAGCATCTAGGGTATTTACTTAAATTGCTTTTTTGGAAAATAATTCACTGGAAAGTCCAAAAGGCATTTACTGTGTATAACTTTCTGCCACAGTTTTTTTTTTTTTCTTTGCTCTGTCATTGGTTACTTTGATGTAGAAGACCATGCTTCTGTTAAATTGCTGCCTTACTAGAGCGAAATAAGTTTAGGTTCTGATTTGTACACTAATGTTGAATTGGAGGAGCAGTTTGTAAAATTTGAGAAGGAAATAGCAATAGAAATTTAGGTTGTGGGTGTTAAGCATTAATTTAAAAAAAAAAACATTAATTTGCTTTTTAAATGTGACTTTATATCATGTTGTCTTCTTGACCCTAAAATTTCCTTACTTTTCCTTGTCAGTATGGCAAAAAGAAAGAAAAAGACAGTATAGTGCTATTGCTGAAAGCAGTTAATGGTTTTTGTCTTGTGAATTTAAATAATAAAATGAAAAATGTTCACACAAAATTAGAACTTGCTTTAGGACACAATCAATATAGCATTTTAACAAGCTTAATGTATTTGGAAGATACGTATTGTGTGAGGTTCTCAAACATACTGATTCTATTACAACGGTTAACTGTAGCAGCAAAATGTAACAATATACTTAGCCAATAAACATAAAACTTATTAAATCATAATTAAATTTTCAGAAAAGTTATCTAAAAATTATGAATAAAATATATTTTACATGGCCTCAGCAACAAAATGTATAGCCAATGAAACTTTTTAAGTGGTGAAGAAAACCATATATGGGATAAAATTATAGAAGGAATTTTTACCACAGACACATGTACCAAGTTAAGTTTGTGTACATCATTCATTTCTTCTCTCTTTTAACTTCTTTTGGAGGTAATTCTTAGTGAGTATTTGCAGAGCACAACAGCTGGGGTAACTGACTGAAGGGGCAAATGAGAAGTTTCCCTGCTCCTTTGGAGTCTCAAGTGAAATGTTTCAAGGCCCTACCTGCCCCCATACATGGAAGATGCAAGAGGTCCTCAGATTCACTGTGGTTGCGTTTACATTTCCACAGTGGGCCCCAATCACAAGCTTCATGTTATGGTCCCAGCTGTGTGGGAATGTAGCTGAGTACAGTAGGTGTCGTCATCCTCATTTGATTTATGAAGAAACGGAAACACAGATAAATGAATGGATTTCCCTGAGGATTCGGACCAAGTCAAGGATAGGACCACCACTGAAACCCAGGCTTTCTTAATTCTTAGTCCTTTCCCAATGCCATTCCTGGTAAATAATTACATTTTGACTCCATGAGGAGCTAGAATAAACAGAATATATGCAAACCCAAGAATTTCTGCCAGCAATCTCTAGCAGATATACTTCAGCTGTACTTTGAATTTTTATTTTGTACACCAGGCACAGGCACATGTATGTTACAGATGACCAATATGAACAAACAGCTGTCTCCCTTCCTGCTTCCTTCCTTGGAACTTGTAATCTTTGAATAACTGATTAGCCCAGTGTCAGAAATGTTTATGCTGATCTCTGAACCTCAGTCAGTTCAACAGATGACTCCCTGGAAATGTTATCTTTGGTTTTCTTTTTTTTTTTCATTGCCATGATTTTGTGAGTTAGTTTATGAATGTATTTAAATCATTTCTGGAATCTAAATATTTTGGGCTTGCTGGTCTTTATAAGGAAGTTAGTTTCCCTTCTCTCATATAGACCTCTTTCTGCTTTCTCCTGCTGTCTGTCATATTTTAAAAGTATATGTGACACTCTTAAGTTTTAATATTCTAAATGGATTGGAGAATAGCACTTTCCCTTGACTAACCTCAAAGGATTTTTAAAAACAGAATGTTGCCCAGTTTTTGAGGGAGAATGTTCTAACACAGTTTATATATTTTTGTAACTCCACAAAGGTATCTCATAAAGAACGTTGCCGTGGAATTGGGTTTTAAAGTCCAAATACTTTCCTTCTGTTGTGCAGAACATAGCTCCTCAACCTAGAGGCACAGTGTCATATGCAGGGAAGTCACTCAGATTCCTTCTTATTATTGGTTTAAAGATCACTGTCCCTGGATGGTATAAGATATGATGGTAGTTTGTACTGTTCAGTTTTTACGTTAAAGGAAAAGTCTCTCCTGGCTTCTTTTGACCCTAGTCATGATATGCCCATTTCATGAAGTCTATTTTATGCACAAAAGTGCACGAAATGAAGATAAAGTGCCTCTCTCCAGCCTGACAGAAGCCATTTCTTTGCAGAATGGTAGCTGCAGCAAAAGTGAATAAATGAATGGACAGCAATCACAGCCTAGTTGATGAAACTGTTCAATTAAAGCACAGGCATTTACATGGTGTAATTTCCCTAAATTGCCAATGAGCCCCTTTAGACACAACCAGTGTTCAAATTGATTTCAGCATTGATTTTGGCTGAAGCTGATAAATTTCTGCTTGTTAGTTAAAGTAATTTTGCAGAAGACTTTGTACTGCAGTATTGAAGTGTTCATTTAGCTGATGGTTAAAAGAGGAGTTATTTACAGAGGCCTCTACTGTTGTTCTGAGATGGGACAATTCCCCAATCATCTTTTACTTTTAATTTTTTAGGCTTCAGTATACCAATCAATAGGTGATTGAAACTGATTAAAACTTATCCAACCAGCTGCCTATGGCAGTTTAATTAGAAGCTGGATGATTCTTAAATTAAAGTTGTCTTATTTTCATTGCAAAGCCATCTTCCAGAAGAGTAAGGCACAAACAGTGCAGAAAACTTAAAAGACTGGATTTGCTAAGGTATCTTGCAAATGTTAAATCACTCAATAGCTATTCCTAAGACAATTCAAAAATGTATCAGAGAGTTTGCTTTTATGGAGATTAGAAGTAATAACATGCTTACTTGACAGCCAAGGAATGTTTGTTTCATTCAGTCAGAGAGATTACCTACTGTATAATGATATATATGAAAGACCAGCTGTTTGGGATGGATCTGTTATTTCATAAGCAAGATGAATGCTTGAGCTTATTTTTAAACACTGTAATGTAGGATGAAACTAGCCATCATGATATCCTCTGCATCTGCCCCCTGGAAACCATCAGCTTTGAATTTATATTTTTATTCTGTTTTGAGGTCTTGATTAAAATAAATCTGCATTGAATGAAAAACAGATATTTTTTATGTAAGTTCATGTTGACTTGTCAACAGTATTGTGGGCAGGATTATAGAAGAGAGATTTTTGCTCCTCCTCTGCTCCCTAGGGAAGCTTCTCCATACTCATTTTATCTAGTGTGGGACAATTTCTTGAGTTTTTAATGGAAACGGGTTAATATTTTGGTCATAGGGGACATATTACATCTGATATTACGGGGAAGAAGGGAAGAAATGGCTCACTTTTCAGAGGTGCATTTACTCTTTGACCCACTAGGGTACTATTTAGTGTTCTAGAAGAGGTAATTTAGTAAATTGTGCCCCAGTGGCCTGAAAAAGTTAATGCAACTCTGAAAAGTGAGCCATTCAATCGATTTTCCCTATTGCTTTTAAAAAATCAACACTGACCATATCCAGAGAATGTTGAAGACAACTGAAATTAGAGGATCTAGAAGCAACCAGTTTATTTTTACGCAAAGCTTGTTGGGACATGCACTGGATTTGGCTTCAGAGGACCCAAATCTACTTCCCACTCCAGTACTTACAGATAGGAATCGTGAAGCAGTCAGTAACATCACCAAGCCTTGGTTTCCTTATCTATAAAGTGGTGATAATAATAATATTTACCTCACAAATTTTTGTGAAAATCAAATAGCTTTACTGTATGTAAAATGTTTTATAAACGATGAAGCACAATAGAATATTAATTATTAGAATAAGGAGGTTTTCTGAAGTAGCCATTTATGTATCTGATTTTGGAAAGTAATTTATTATTAGTTTTCCCAGAAACTGTGAGCAAAGATTAGATGGCTATCAAGTTGTTTCAGGAGAGAGTTTCCTAGCTAGTTAATCCTCAGGGCTAGTTAATCCTCAGGGTATTTCTATTTCCCCCCACATATATTTTCTAACAATTCCAGTTATTTCATTCCTTCTCATCATTAGGCTTTATATCTCTTGCTTCTCTGTTTGCCCACTACATTCTTTCAGAATCCTTGATCAAGAGATCAGTATGACTGTAGCTTCCTTGATCTCAAAGGTATTTAGACCATATATTAAAAGACATTACTCTAGTTGATGTGGAGAGTGTTAAAGGCTTCAACCAGGCCACATCAACTTGGGGAAGAAATACCGAGGTAGTGATGACTACATTAACTCTGAGGCAGGTATGGGAGTAAAAAGGGGTATATAGCCAGAGTAAACAGAAAGAAGAAATGGCAAATGTAGAGTTACAGTAGCTTTCTCTTATCGAAAATCTTTCTAATCTAGCCAAGTTCCCTATATCATCCATTTGGTTGATTTATGAGCCCTATGTACAATCAGTTATCTTGAAATTAATATCTGTGACCTAACAACATATTTGACTTGAGACCTAAACAGTATGAGGGGCTCTGTTTTTTTGTTTTTTGTTTTTCCTTTCTTTCTGAGACAGAGATTTGCTCTTGTTGCCCAGGCTGGAGCGCAATGGTGCGATCTTGGCTCACTGTAACCTCCGCCTGCCGGATTCAAGTGATTCTCCTGCCTCTACCTCCCAAGTAGCTGGGATTACAGGCATGTGCCACCACGCCCTGCTAATTATTGTATTTTTAGTAGAGACGGGGTTTCGCCGTGTTGGCCAGGCTAGTCTCGAACTCCTGACCTCAGGTGATCTGCCCTCATCGGCCTCCCAAAGTGCTGGGATTACAGGCGTGAGCCACTGTGCCTGGCCTGTTTCTTAACCACAAATTATTTTGCAATCAGTAGTCAAGCATCTGTAATGGGTTTTTAGGCAGAAGGAAGGTTGGCAAAGACTACTATTTGAACTAGTACAGTTTACATAAAAGCTTCTTTTTACAACTGCTGTTTACTTTGGATTTCCTATTTTAACAGCTAGAGCCTGGCTAATGTGTTTATCTATTATGGAAGGCAACAACTGTCAGTGTTGATCTCCCTGAAACTATTTGAAGTATTTCTGTGGATGGCTACTTTAGTACGTGACAGAATGTTGAAATTTCGAAGCTTGGCCATTAGTCTTAAATGTGTTAATAAAATCTACCTTCAAATAAACCTACCAAGTGAACAATTTCTAAAAAGGCCAAGCAATTAGAGGATTAAATTTTAATTTAACAATTTAAATTTATTTAATTTAAAGTTTAAAAATTATATTTTTCATTAGCTGAACCACAGCTAGTTTACATTTAGTTGCTGAAACCATATCATTGCGTTAAAAGGTGACATCTAGAGGGTTTTAAAATTAATCTCGCAAGATACTAAAAGATTTTTGTTTTGTTTGTGTCAGTATTTGTGTACTCATGTGCTTTATACAGCAGAGAAACCTTCTGCTTGTTTTGTATTAGCTTCAGAGTTGTTCAGCCTTATAATCTTCTGGGAAAATGTAATACAATCAACTCTCAGATTCCTTGTTTTAAGTAGGAGATTCATAGTCTCATGGGGGTGTCTCCTAATAGTTTAACCCCCTCGATTTCTACCATCTTCCTTCTTTTTGTTTAGTTTTCCTTTATGCCAACGCTATAAAGTCTTTGAAATGGAAACTTCTAAGTTGAAGAAAGACTTGTATCTTGTTATTCTAAATTTACATAAAAGCAGAGGCTTTTTTGGTTAATAAATAAAATGTCACACAAAGAGCAAAGAAGCATCATCTCTGTAAGTATAGAAACTGATGATCCTATAGCATATTAGCTTTAACCAATGCCATGTTTTAATAAGGAAGTAGATTTAATAATTGAACCTGAGTGTGAGCAACTCTTAACTTTCTGTGCCAATGAGGAGAATTAAGAATTGCATTTTAGATAATGATTTATTTGTCTTGTTTTCATCAAACTTTTTCATAATGAATCAGATCTCAGAGAGCTTTCTTTTCCTTTGTCTTTTTACCTCTGCCATGTCTCTGATGGATGTCCTATAAATCCCTAGGGCACTCAGAGAATAGAGAATCAGGGAATACAGGATATCTCACAAGCTGTGAAATCTCTGCATGAAAAGCAAAGAACTGATGTTATTATTTGAGAGAGTGAGCTAGCTCTGCAATGAGCTAATAACAACAAATACATTTGTAACTTTTATTTATTTTAAAATAGCCTTTGCTCACCGTTTTTCTTGTCTTCTGCCTGTTCTCTAAGGGACACAGGGAACAAAATAACCATCACTTTCTTTCTTGCTTACCTAGAATGAGACCATCTCTTTTTAATTACTGGTTATTTCTTGAGCCAAATCCTAACCATTGCTTTCACTGTTTTAGTGGCTGGATTATTTTCTTAGGTTTCCTATCCATTTGGAGAACCTTTCAACAATTGATAACACTCTATAAATAATTCACAAAGTAATTGTGTCCCTCTTTTCACTAACCTTCTTTGAAGTATGTTATGTGAGAAGTAGAATTTAAGTCAGTGGCATTTAGTTCATGTGGTTAATGAAGAAAGTGCCCTGTGACCTTCATAGAACAGTGGCAATACTGTCATTTCAGTGTTCCTGTTTTGCCTTTGTGATTAAAAGTCATTATACATGCAATTACGCTCCAGGTCTTTTCTCCAAGAGGCAAAAAACGGGTATTTCCATACTCATTTTGATAACTATTTTGCTAATAAATTGACATTTATGACATAGGATATTGTCAGTTATGCTGAAATCTGAAATATTTAGAGTCAGATTATAGGCCAGCCTCCCCCATTCTTTCTTTAATTATATCCTACCTCACAATCACTAGGAAAGCACATATGCTCCCTATTATAAATTCTTTCTGCTCATAATTTAAAATAATTTGATTGGAATATGTTTGGAAATTAATATACAGAATAGTACCATAGAAAATAGATGCCTACTTTAATTGTATGAGATTGTACCAGCTTTATCAGAAAATATATGATCAGCTCTAGGTTATTTATTTTGTGAACAAGAGTCAGCTGGGACGATTCATATTTTTTGGTTTTCCTAGAATTTGAAATTCTAGGCATAAAGAATTTTAGTAAACATGGTAAAATCCAGATGCAGTTGATCTTATGCATGGCATAAATTTGTGTGGGAGTCCAGATGTTGGAATTTGAACACAGGTTGTTTCCCCCTTCTGTCCTGTGTGGACTTTTTAACATGTTATTTTCACATACTTATTTTCCTTACTTTTATTTATTTTTTGATACAGGGCCTCACTCTGTCACCTAGGCTGGAGTGCAGTGGTACGATCATGGCTTGCCGTAGCCTCGACCTCCCAGGCTCAGGTGATCCTCTCACCTCACTTCCCAAGTAGCTGGGACCACAGGCATGTGCCCCCATGCCAAGCTAATTTTTTAAAATTTTTTGTTGAGATGAGGTATAATTTATGTTGCCCAGGCTGGTCTTGAACTCTTGGACTCAAGCAATCCTCCCACTTCAGCCTCCCAAAGTGTTGGAATTACAGATGTGAGCCACTGTGCCCTGCCTATTTTCCTTACCTTTGAAGATTATTCTAGAAATTCAGTTTACTCTTTGTAACGATGTATCTTTTAATAAATTCTCATTAACAGTTTAGATGAAGGTGAGCACACCTCTAACCTTTTATGTATTGTACTAGACTCATCTTTCACATTTCAAAGAGTAGATAATATAGTCAGTTGGATTTGTCCCTAAGTATTGCTTTTGAAATCAGTCACATGTTTTCTGAACACTTTGTGCAAAGTACTTCACTTGGCAGTGGGGGAGATAGAACATCAACTTTCATGGCCTCAGGGACCCCGTTCTTTGGGGTCTGTTGTTAGCTTACTGTTTGTACCTTCTCATCTCCTTTACTGTTTTCTTCTCATCTTTCTGACCTTTCCATTTAGAGAGCCTCAGTTCCAGTCCTTACACCTCTTCTGTGTTTAATTCACTTCCTAAGTGAGTGTGTGTAATTCCATGGCTTTACATATCATCTGCATGCTGAGGAAGTCCAAATGTATGTCTGTAGCCCTGGCCTGTGTCCTCAACTTCAGACTCATATCTGATTACCAGTTGGATGTCCTCTAGGCATTTCAAAATTATCTAAAACTTAATTCTTGATTTCTTTGGAAACTTGCTTCGTTTACTGCTTTTCGCATCTCAGTAACTGGAAACTCTGTTCTACAAGTTGCTAAGGACAAAAACTTTGCAGTCTTTCTTCATCCTTCTTTTTATCTCAGATTATATATACCTTTACCCACAAATCTTGTGGGTTCTTCCTCAAAAATATTTCAAGAAGCTGACCACCTTTCATCACTCTTTTCTTGCTACTCTATTCAAAACCACTATTACTGCTTGCTAGGATTTTATTGCAAAAGCCTCCCAGTTTCTATCCTTGCTTTCCTGCAATATGTTCTTTCCACTCAGCAGCCAAAGTGATCTTTCTAAAATATCAGGTCTCCCCCTCTGCTCATGACCTCTTATATCACTTGGAATAAAAGTCAGAGTCCTCACCATGGCCTAAATGGTGCTACACAGTCTGTTTTCCTTACCTCTCTGACCTCATCTCCCCCAGCTAGCCCTCTTGCTTATTCTGCTTCTGCATACATGTCAAGCACATATTTCCACCTTGGGCTTTTGAACTTGCTGTTTCCTCTACCTGGACTCCCCTTCCCCTAGATGTCCGAATGGTGTGCTCTTATACTGTTCACATGTAACCTGAAGAGAGAGGCATTTCCTGACTTCCTCCCCAACCCTAATATCAAATAGCATGTCGTTAATGTTGATCAGTCTCTGTATCCTTACCTTTATTTTTTTCAATGCACTTACCCCCGCCTCACATATTGTATATTTATTTGATTATTGTCAGTCAACCCCTATCAGAAGGTAAACATCATGAGGGCAGGGACTTGGTCTCATTTGTTCTCTGCTGTATCCACACTGCCTCGCTTATTGCCTGGCAATCAGAGACATGCATTAATTATTAAATATAAAAAAAGGATCTAGGAAGAGAATGTATCATATACTGTGGAAGAGGTTGAGCATATAGTAATGAACAGAACGGACCTTGACCTTCCCCTTGAAACTTACAACAGAGACCCTATATTAAGAATTTATAGCATAGTTAGGTAATTAGAGTTTACAATATAGTTAAATAAAGTGAACACCATACCTGTAATCCCAGCACTTTGGGAGGCCAAGGCTGGAGGATTGCTTGAGGCCAGGAGTTTAAGACCAGCCTGGGCAACATTTTTGTAGAACCCGTGTTCTACAAAAAGTAAAAATAAAAATTAGTCAGCCATGGTGGTACTCTCCTGTAGTCTCAACGACTCAGGAGGCTGAGGCAGGAGGGTCGCTTGATGCCAGGAATTCAAGACCAGCCTGGACAACATAGTGAGACCCCCTCATTCTGCAAAAAATAAAAATAAAATTTAGCCAGGCATGCTGGTTCACTCTGTAGACTCAACTACTCAAGAGGCTGAAGCAGGAGAATTGCTTGAACCTGGGAGGCAGAGGTTGCAGTGAGCCAAGATTGCACCACTGCACTTCAGCCTGGGTGACAGAGCGAGACTCTGTCTCAAAACAAAAACAGAAATAAAAAACAACTACTGATAAGTTAAAGTACATACCTGTGCATTTAAATAACTGTTGAAGAGAAATAATAATTTATAACCAGAACATATAAGGCAATAGAGTAGTTGATACCAATACATAAATGAAACCACAGGGTATGAAATCTAGTAGGTAGGGAAGTAAGTAGAAATAAAAGAATGGCATCCAGTTGAATTCAGAAAGGAATAAAATGAAAGAAGGAATGGTGACCATTTAAGTAAATCTGACTGTATAAGATAACGATAGTAATAATTCAAAATGAAGTCAAACAAAAAGACTGGACAAAATAATATGTTAAGATGAGAAGTGCTTGATTGAAGTTAAAATGTTCTAGGATTTTTATATTGTTTAGGAGAAGGATATAGGTGGCAATTTATATTTTGTTAAGTCAGGTATGATTGTTAAAAGTTATATGGGTAACTAAAACACAGTGAATAGAATGCATAACTTCAAAACAGATGGAATAAAGGGAGAATAATTCTGTATAATAGAGGAAGAGAGAAGGTGATAGGTGTAAATTAAATGAATTAGGTGGTAGAAATAAATCCAAATATATCAGTAATTACAAAAAAAATAAGTAGAGTAATATTAGCAGCTAATAGATTAGGTTGCATTTTTAAAAATACAGCTATGTGCTATTTTAGACTGTATTGGGAGAAATTTCTAAAATACCAAGACACAGCAAAATTGAAAGGAAAAGGATAGGGGAAAATACCTGGCAAAAACTAATCAAAAGAATGCTCCTATTGTGGTTATATTAACATAAGACAAAATAGACTTTAAGGCAAAAGGTATTACTAGAGAAATGTTATGAAAATACAGATATTTACAACTGAACCACAAATACCATGTATTAATATGAAAACTCCTGACATGCACCAAAGTAACTCTTAAAGGATAGGTTTATATACATATCTTTGTAAAGAATAACTGGGTATATTATATGCTTAGCATCTAACTCAAGAAAATCGGCCAGGCGCGGTGGCTCAAGCCTGTAATCCCAGTACTTTGGGAGGCCGAGACGGGTGGATCACGAGGTCAGGAGATCGAGACCATCCTGGCCTACACGGTGAAACCCCGTCTCTACTAAAAAATACAAAAAACTAGCCGGGCGAGGTGGCGGGCGCCTGTAGTCCCAGCTACTCGGGAGGCTGAGGCAGGAGAATGGCGTAAACCTGGGAGGCAGAGCTTGCAGTGAGCTGAGATTGCGCCACTGCACTCCAGCCTGGGCGACAGAGCGAGACTCCGTCTCAAAAAAAAAAAGAAAAAATCAAGAAGGTGGGACAGGGAGTAAACCCAAAGAAAATGGAAGGAAATAAATAAAAAAAACAGAAGAACAAAAGTTAATTAAGTGAAAATTCAAGAAACAATTCAACAAAACCAAAAGCTGGTTCCTTGGAAAAGCTTATCAAATATAACAGCGAGAAGCAGAAATAACAAAATTAGGAATGAAAAGGGAACGTAATTCTAGACATAACAATGATTTTAAAAATAATAGGATCCAATGAATAACTTTATGACAATAAATTTGAAAACACAAAATGGGCAGTTTCTTAGGAAAACTTAATGAAATTGCCTTAAAAATAAAAACCAAAATAGACCTAGAGCACTTTAAAAACATTTATTCATTCAGATATTTAATGATTATTTGTAAAATGTGCCTGATGTAGTTTTAGGCACTGGAAATAATAGCAGTGAACAAAAAAAAAAAAAAAAAAAAAAATGAAAGTCTGTGTTTCATGGAGCTTCATTTGTTGTGGAGGGAAACATAATAAATTAATAAATTTTATCAGGTGTTTCTAACTCTGTGAAGAACAAAGAAAGTGGCCAGGTGCGGTGATTTATGCCTGTAATCCCAAGATTTTGGGAGGCCAAGGTGGGTGGATCACCTGAGATCAGGAGTTCGAGACCAGCTTGGAAAACATGGTGAAACGTCGTCTCTACTCAAAATACAAAAATTAGCCACGCCTGGTGCCACACGCCTGTAATCCCTGCTACTCAGGAGGCTGAGACAGGATAATCGCTTGAACCCAGGAGGTGGAGGTTGCAGTGAGCCGAGATCATGCCACTACACTTCAGCCTGGGCAACAGAGTGAGGCTCCATCTCAAAAAAAAAAAGAAAAAAAAGAAGATGAAGGGAGAGTGTGCTGTTTTATGTAGGAAAGACAAAGGAACAATATAGGACTGAAGGAAGCAATGAAGCAAGCCAAGTATGTATTAGAGAAAGCGGCCCAGCCCTCAGGAGTAGGTGCAGAGGCCTTGAGGCAGGAGCACGTTTGGTGGACCAGTTGAGTATTGTACATAAGGGAGACTGGTGGAAGCAGAGATCAGTGAGGTAACCAGAGGCCAGATGATGAAATCCTTGTTTAAGAAGTGGCAGAGCTAGGATTCGAGCTGTCAGTGACTTCAGAGCCCACCCCCTTTGCTCTTGTGTCTCCCAGGATAGATTGGCAGTGATTGCAGAATGCTTCCTTACCTGGAGCAATTTGAATATAATGGCCCTTTACCTGATTGAAATAGGTCAGTACCTTTGTAAATTTTGGATTATGTGTTTCCCTGCCCTAGAATACAGGTAAAAAAATTAAACATCACCATCTATTGTGTGTGTGTGTGTGTGTGTGTGTGTCAGAATTTCGCTCTTATTGCCCAGGCTGGAGTACAGTGGTGCAATCTCGGCTCGCTGCACCCTCTGCTTCCTGGGTTCAAGTGATTCTCCTGCCTCAGCCTCTCGAGTAGCTGGGATTACAGGTATCCGCCACCAGGCCCGGCTAATTTTTTGTATTTTTAGTAGAGACGGGGTTTCACTATGTTGGCCAGGCTGGTCTCAAACTCCTGACCTCAGGTGATCCACCTGCCTTGGCCTCCCAAAGTGCTGAGATTACAGGCATGAGCCACTGTGCCCAGCCAAACATCACCGTCTGTTTCCTTTAGGTCCTAAAATATGTATATTCTCTTGTGTCTCCAGTCTTGGCTTTGCCACTGGCTGTGTGAGCTTGGATAAGTTATATAACCTGGCTTTTGGGTGCTTCTGCTATGAAAGAAGGGGATTAGGTTAAATAATTTTCTGTATTTTCTACTAGCTCAATAAATTATCTAATTCTATACCAAGTTTAAAAGTTAAGACCAACTTCTTTGTCTGGTCATCTAGAATCTATTGTTACAAATGAAATAAGAGGGTATGGGGCCGGGCGCAGTGGCTCACGTCTGTAATCCCAGCACTTTGGGAGGCCGAGGAGGGTGGATCATGAGGTCAGGAGTTCAAGACCACTCTGGCCAAGACGGTGAAATCCCATCTCTACTAAAAATACAAAACTTAGCTGGGCGTGGTGGCGGCTCCCAACTACTTGGCAGGCTGAGGCAGAGAATTGCTTGAACCCGGGAGGCGGAGGTTGCAGTGAGCTGAGATCGCTCCATGGTACTCCAGCCTGGGCGACAGAGTGAGACTCTGTCTCAAAAAATAAAATAAAATAAAATAAGAAAGTATGGATAGTAAGTATTCTCTTGTACTGGGCTCTTTGTTATTTTAAATATATGAAAAACTTACACCAGGCTACTAACTTTTGCCTTGGCAAAGTGTATGTGTGTGTGCTCAATTTTAAGAGCTGGGACTGTTCCAAGAAGGCCTGTGCTGGTCACAAATAAAATGGAACACTGAAGGACCAAGCACTAAAAATATCTCATAAACATGCTTCCTCCATGCAGTCATTGGAACAGGTAATTACTGTGGCAACAACAAACTAATTTGAAGTGTTAGCTGTTAATTAAAACATTGCAGAGGTGTATAGTTGTCTTTTGGTGTAACCAGAGCCTCCATTCAAACTTCATTAATCACTTTACAATTAATTTGTTGAGGAAGGTCAAGACAATTGAGATGCAGTATCTGTTGAAAGTAAACAAATTCCTTTTCTCTAAGTAAATACCATTTGCAAAGTTAAGGGATACCCTCGACTCATGCCTGGCATTGCCTTTTGTCATCCACTTCTCCTTGATGATTAAATGTTAAATTGGTACTGTCATTGTACTGTAAACCAAACCACATAGCATCTTTATTGCTCGAAATCGAACCCAAACTTCCACGGATGAATTAGCGTGCATCATAATTAAATTATCAAGCCTCTCCTTTTAATTCACTTGGAAATAGGAGACCTTTCTTTTAGAAAAGAGATCAGCTTTCTTGACAAGCTAATTAAGTTGCCAAACTGTCCAGTATGGTATGTATATCAGACTATCTGCTAATCATTTTCTTATCACTGTTGCTGGTCTCAAACATCCAGGTGTTGCTTATTCAAAGTAACAACACTGATCTTTTTACAACTTTTGAATCCTTGTGTGTATATTTAATTATTTGTCTTTGTATTTCAATTCTTGCTTAGTGATTCTAATATACAATATTTTTAAAAGTTGGAATTGGAAGAATCTGTGATATGGAAGGGGAAAAATAATATATCATAAAGTCTTACATATTATATTACTTGTATTTACATGGAATAAACTTACTAATTTCCTTTAAATCACATCTCAGGCCAGGTGTGGTTGCTCACACCTGTAGTAATCTCAGCACTTTGGGAGGCTGGTAGATCACCTGAGGTCAGAAGTTTGAGACCAGCCTGGCCAACGTGGTGAAACCCTGTCTCTACTAAAAATACAAAAAAATTACCCAGGCATGGTGGTGGGCGCCTTAATTCCAGCTCCTTGAGAGGCTGAGGCAGGAGAATTGTTTGAACGTGGGAGATGGAGGATGCAGTGAGCCGAGACTACGCCACTGCACTCTAGTCTGGGCGACAGAGCAAGGCTCCATCTTAAACAAGTAAACAAACAAAAAACATAATATAGGGGATAGGGTTCCACTTATAAAATGTGTATCACTTTGTACAAAGTATAAAAAATTATTTTGCTGGGCACAGTGGCTCACACCTGTAATCCCAGTGCTTTGGGAGGTCAAGGTGGGAGGATCGCTTAAGGCTTGGAGTTTGAGACCAACTTGGGCAACATAGCAAGACTTCATCTCTTAAAAAACTTAAAAAAAAAAATTAGCCAGGCATGGTGGTATACTCCTGTAGTAAGTACCAGCAGTTTGGGAGGCTGAGGTAGGAGGATCGCTTGAGCCCAGGAGTTCAAGGTCACAATGAACTAGTAAGATCGCAGCAGTGCAGTCCAGCCTGCAAGACAGAATGAGACCCTGTCTCTGAAGAAAATAATAATTGATTAAGTTTTATTATTATTTTCTATATCTTTGAGACAGAGTCTCGCTCTGTCACCCAGGCTGTAGTGGAGTGGTGAGATCATAGCTCACTGCAGCCTGACCTCCTGGGCTCAAGCAACCCTCCTACCTCAGCCCCTGTAGTCCCTACAGGGGGACTATAGAGGACTACAGGCACACACCACAATGCCAGCTAATTATTATTATTTTTTTTAAAGACAGGGTCTCCCTACATTGCCCAGGCTGGTCTTGATCTCCTGGGTTCAAGGGATCCTCGTGGGTTGGCTTCCCCAAAATGCTGAGATTACAGGCGTGAGCCACTGCGCCCAACCTGATTAAAGTTTTATAAGTAGTATTTCAAAATACCAATGAGGTCGTTATTTGAGAATGTCTTTAGACATTTTCAAAGGTTAAATAATTCTTTGGTAAAGTAAACAGTCGTCACCTTATTTTTGTAATCTTGCTTTTCCTTTAAATGAGATATACTTGAATTTCTTTATAATTAATTGATATAATAAAAGTTAAGTTTACCTTCCATAACTGGCTTGACCTTTGTCTACTCAAGTAGGAAAAGCAAAATGAGTAAGTTCTTATAACAATCATATATTTGAATAAGTATATACATATGCTTTATATATGTAGTTTCCTAGTCTTGCCTGAATTTGTAACTTTTTACATGTAAACGATATTATAAATACCTATAGGCTCTTAATAACTAAATTATTTCTATAAGTCAGTCACCTTCAAAAACTCTTGTCAGTGATGGTTCAACTCTGTAAATTTACGAAAAAGTATTGAATGTACCCTTAAAACAAGTGAATGTTATCATATGTAAATTATATCTCAGTGAAGCTGTTAAAAAATTTTGTCAGTCCTTTCTGCCTGTGGGCACTGCAGAGGAAACATCCTTAAAGTCTCTCTTCTCCCTGCCGTCATGTCTGAGTCAGAGTCTCCTAAAGAGCCTGAACAACTGAGGAAGCTCTTCATTGGAGGCTGAACTTTGAAACAACCGACGAGAGCCTGAGGAGCCATTTTGAGCAATGGGGAACACTCACGGACTGTGTAGTCATGAGAGATCCAAGCACCAAGCGCTCCAGGAGCTTTGGGTTTGTCACATATGCCACTGTGGAGGAGGTGGATGCAGCCAGAAATGCAAGGCCACCCAAGGTGGATGGAAGAGCTGTGGAAGCAAAGGGAGCTGTCTCAAGAGGAGATTCTCAAAGACCCGGTGCCCACTTAACTGTGAAAAAGATATTTGTTGGTTAAAGAAGACACTGAAGGCCAGGCGCGGTGGCCCACGCCTGTAATCCCAGCACTTTGGGAGGCTGAGATGGGTGGATCACGAGGTCAGGGATTTGAGACCAGCCCGGCCAACATGGTGAAACCCTGTCTCTACTAAAAGTACAAAAATTAACTGGGTGTGGTAGCAGGCACCTGTAATCCCAGCTACTCCGGAGGCTGAGGCAGGAGCATTGCTTGAACCTGGGAGGTGTAGGTTGTGGTGAGCCAAGATCATGCCATTGCACTCCAGCCTGGGCAACAGAACGAGACTCCGTCTAAAAAACAAACAAACAAACAAAAACACTGAAGACTATCACCTAAGAGATTATTTTGAATAATATGGAAAAATTGAAGTAATTGAAATCATGACTGACTGAGGCAGTGGCAAGAAAAGGGACTTTGCCTTTATAACATTTGATAGCCATGACTCCGTGGATAAGACTGTCATTCAGAAATACGATACTGTGAATGGCCACAGCAGTGAAGTTAGGAAAGCCCTGTCAAAGCAAGAGATGGCTAGTGCTTCAGCCAGCCACAGAGGTCAAAGTGGCTCTGGAAACTTTGGTAGTGGTTGTGGAGGTGGTTTTAGTGAGAATGACAACTTTGGTCATGGAGGAAACTTAAGTGGTCGTGGTGGCTTTAATGGCAGCTGTGGTGGTGAATAAGCTGGCAGTGGAGATGGCTATAATGGATTTAGTAACGATGGAAGCAATTTTGGAGGTGGTGGAAGCTACAATGATTTTGGCAGTTTCAGCAGTCTTCAAATTTCGGACCCATGAAGGGAGGAAGCTTTGGAGGCAAAAGCTCTGGCCTCTATGGTGACAGAGGCCAATACTTTGCCCAACCACAAAACCAAGGTGGCTATGGCAGTTCCAGTAGGAGCAGTAGCTATGGCAGTGGCAGAAGATTTTAATTACCGCCAGGAAACAAAGCTTAGCAAAAGAGGAGAGCCAGAGAAGTGACAGGGAAGCTACAGGTTACAACACATTTGTGAACTCAGCCAAGCACAGTGGTTGCAGGGCCTAGCTGCTACAAAGAAGACATATTTTAGACAGATACTCATGTGGATGAGCAAAAAACTCAAGGACTGTATTTTTCTAATTGTATAACAGGTTAGTTTAGTTCCTGTTCTGTGGAAACTTTAAAGCATTCCAACAAAGTGTTTTAATGTAGATTTTTTTTTTGTACCCATGCTATTGATTGCTAAATGTAATAGTCTGATCATGATGCTGAATAAATGTCTTAAAAAAAATGTCAGAGCAACCAAATTTTCTGCAGAACAGCAGAAAATGATGTTTCCATGTTGGCAGTAGTGGATTATGTAAATTTTGGTTTTATTTTTGTTTTAAGAAAGGGGAAGTTTGGGGGCTCATTAAATATGTTTTACAACTGGGCAGGTAAAGATGAGGAATTCCTGAGGCACTAACTTCTGTTCCCCGTTTTCCCTATACCATTCCTATCTTAACACCAGATGAGAGGAAGAGCCGTCTGATCTTAGCTAGTGTATAAAATCCTCTACAGGGCAAGATTTTTAGTTCTTCGAAACTAACTTGCTTCCTTATATTAATATTTTCATGGACTTGCAATAACAACACTTGTTTATGTTATGTGGTTTATTTTGAAATTTTTATTGTATAAAAATGTGTTGCAGATGGTTTCTAAATAATGTTCAGAATATCTAGTCCCCACAGTATATGTGTAAAGGCCACATTTCATTTAAACATAAAAGGTACGGTGGCTCACTCCTGTAATCCTAGCACTTGGGGAGACTGAGGTGGGAGCATCACTTGAGGTCAGCAGTTCTAGGCCAGCCTGGGCAACATCCAGAGACCCTGTCTCTACAAAAAAAATTAAGAAGTAGCTGGGCATAGTGGCATGTGCCTATAGTCCTAGCTACTCAGGAGGCTGAAGTGAGAGGATCGCTTGAGCTGAGGAGTTTGAGGCTGCAGTGATCTATGATTACGCCACTGCGTTCCAGCCTGAGTGTCAGAGAGAGCCCCTGTCTGAATCAGTCAGTCACTCAATCAGATAAACACAAAAGGTCTTGATGGATAGTAATGGTATTTTATTTCTGTAAACCCTATTCTCGTTCTTTTTCATAAATGAATACACTTATATTTCTTGATTTAAGTTGTAGTTATTTCACTGTATCTGTTCCTTTGAGCTTGTTTTGATGAACTGTTAAGATATAGTTTATCTGCATGTGTAACTGAAAAAAATAGGCAAAAAGACAAGCAAAAAAATTGAAAAAAAAAAAGAAAGCAAAATGGCTCTGTATACTGCTTGACATAGAGAACCTACACACACAGTGACAGTCATAGGGATCTGGAGCCAAAAGACCTAGGTTTGAGGTCTCCTTCTGCCACTAGTTACTTTGTGCCATTGGGCAAACTGTTTAACTTCTCTGTGCTTCAGAATTCTCATCTATAAAAGGAGGATAATAATGTATCAGCATTACCTCAGAGAGTTGTTTTAAGGTAATGTGTAGTAAATCACTTTGTAAACCATTAAGCTCCATATAAATGTAAATTACTACTGTTTTTAGTGTTCTTTGAAAGTACCATGTATCCCATTGCTGCAGAAATGTTTGGATTTACATTTATGTCCTTAACCATTTTGTAGGTTGTTTAGTGATCCCAAATGATTTTGGTTTTTTTTCTTCCCATAGAGCATATCATGTCCCAAGTGGGAAAATATTAGCTGTAAAGGTAAGTACTGGATACATTTTATGAAATTCTTGATGTTCACCTCTTTCCTTTCCTCTGTTAGCTTGAGTCACAGATAGTGTCAGTGAAATTCTTGATGTTCACCTCTTTCCTTTCCTCTGTTAGCTTGAGTCACAGATAGTGTCAGTGAAATTCTTGATGTTCACCTCTTTCCTTTCCTCTGTTAGCCTGAGTCACAGATATTGTCAAAGAGGAGATGAAATGGTTTAAAGTTTAGATGGTGGGTAGGGGAAGCTGTGGCCCTCTGGTGACATTCAGGCACCTGAAGATCTTTTAAGTATGCCTTAAAATAGTCAGTTGTAAACTTCGTGTATTGTGATTCTTCTTGCCAAGAAGAGAAGACTTCTTTCTGTGTCCCCTGCTAAGTGGCATCACCATCTTCCTTGTCATGCAGCTCAAAACCTTACTAGTAATGTATTCCTTTTCCTTCTTTAAATATGCCACATCCTATGAATGGCTGTATCCTGTTAGAATTTTTCCCTGAAATATATCCATTTGCTACTTTCTTTCTATTCTCATCCTCATTACCATGGTCTTAGATCGAGCTCACATTACCCCCTACCTGGACTTTTGAAATAACTTCCTCACTGTACTTTCGGTCTTTTCTTTTCCTATACACCTTTTACTCTGCCATAGATTTGAGAAGTTAAATCACAGATCTGACCGTGTCTTGCTAACTGCCTTCCTCAATCATGTACAACATAAAGCCTAAGATGTCTGCTTTGCTTCTGACTCCTTCAGCATACTGAAATACCCAAGCACCACACCTGCCAATAGAGTCAGGCTAGACACAACTCAGGGACGTTCCAGGCAGTTACCTAGGATGCTCCTCACTTGTTCCCATGTAGTTCGTAATTCACACTTCATCTTTGCCAAACTTCAGCATCCCAGTCTTGCCATGCCACTTTGGGTTTAATCTCTGCCACTGCTGGTGCTTGATCTTCCTATTATTTTAAATCTCAGATTTCCTTAATGGACTCTGTCTTGAATTGCACTTACGACTGAAGCCTTTGCTAATGAAGTCCTAACCCCACAGAACCCCATTTCCAATTCTGTGCTGTTAGCTAACTAACTGGTCAGGCCTGCCTTGCCCCCTACCTTCCCCACAAATTGTTCAGGCCCTCTACATATTGGCACCCACCTACCTTTATAAACATGCCCTCTGCTTTACCAATCTGTTACTTCCTGTCATGCCCTTTATCTCCAGTCTCCAGGCCTTTGGTAATTAAAGTTTTTATTTTTTGAGTATTATGCTAGATTTTAAAATTTTTTATTTATTTATTTATTTTTGATTGAGACAGGGTCTTGCTCTGTCATGCAGGGTGGAGTGCAGTGGCGTGATCTAGGCTCATTACAGCCTCCACCTCCCACATCCAAGAGATCCTCCTACCTCAGTCCCTTGAGTAGTTGGACCACAGGTGTGCATCACCATGCCTGGCTAATTTTCTTTATATTTTGTAGAGACAGGATCTCACTATGTTTCCCAGGCTGGTCGCAAACTCCTGGGCTTAAGTGATCCTCCTGTCTCAGCCTCCCGAAGTCCTGGGATTATAGGCATGGGCCACCACACCCAGCTATGCTAGATGTTTTATAACTATTATATTTAATCCTTTAAATTACATAGTAAGCCTGTCTATTTTAGATTAGTTTCAGTCAGAAACTCAGAAAGCTGAATTGTCAAAGATCACAGAGTTGGAAGGGATAAGGCCAGGTTGTAAAATGTTCATCTGCCTCCAAAGCCCATCTCTGTTACACCATGCAGCTTTTATACAACTTACTAACATTGCTCATCCCTCTGATGTCCATCTATCTTTTCATGGTTTGTCTCCAAGACGCCTTTTTAGCTATCCACAGTGAGAAATTGGTCTCTTTCTCTAACAGTTGCATAGCATATATTTCTGCATCTTTTTTCTCATCTAGGAAACTAAGAATCAGAGCAATTACATTAGAATTGCTTATACCTTTTAGTAAGTTGAAACCGAAACTAAGACTCAGAGCCTCTGACTGCTGATGAAATCTGGAGTTCTTCTTCCATGTCACATCTAGTACAGCACCTAGAATGTGTTATGTGGCCTTATCAAGTTTAGTTTTAATAAGTTAAATAACTTGTGAGGGGGTACAACAGAGCTTCCTCTGAGATATTTTCTTTGACAATTCAGCCATATAGGTCCATAAAATTGTAGAACTGGAAGAGACCTTGGAGATCACGGGTTATAGCCCCCACATTTTACAGAAGCGCTCAGCTCACTGAATGCAGCTCTGTCATACTACCTCGGTGCTCACTGAACGCGGCCCTGTCGTACTACCTCGGCACTCACTGAGTGTGTCTCGGTCGTACCACCTTGGTGCTGAGTGTGTAGCTCTGTTGTGTGCCTTGGCATTGGATTAACTTTTCTGTACCTCCTGAGTTCCCTTTTCACTAAGAGAATACTTTCACTAAAACTTGAGCACTATTTTCCCATCCATTGAGTTACTTTTCTGTTCCTTTTTTGTCAGAAGTCTTAGATTGTTGCTGATGATATATTTAAAGATAGTCAACTCTAGGTTATTTACTCCAGGAGAGGGGAACAGTGTTATAAATCATCCAGAAATCTATCATTATTTGGCCTTGCCAAGTACATTATACATTTTTCATAATTTGATACATTTTGAATTATGTTTATATAGACTAATATTAAAATTATTATGCATTAGTTGGGTGTGGCAAGGGGCCAACAGCTTTTTCTGAAAGGATTAAAAGCAATTTAAATCCATGTAAAAGCAATGTAAATATGCTTTACAGAATAGCTGTTAGGAAAGTAGAGACTGTCAGTAAATGAAAATAGTTGAGATTGACAAATGTACTGTTCGCTAGACCTGACCATTAAACTGAGCTTTACGACAAGAACTGTACTGTATTCACTTTGTATCTCTAGATTCTATAAAATATAGTAGATACTCACACTGAGTTGAAAGAATGGATGATTTAAGAGCAGATAGGATTATTGTGATTAAACGCTTGTGTAGCCCTGAGCTTGTTGGTCATTTAGGCAAAAACTATGTAACTTGTATAATAAGTCATAATCTAAGAAAAAGAAATTTACCATTTCTTCAAAACAGGCAGAATTTTTAATTCTTAGAAGTGTGTATTTGGAGATGTTCCATCTTTCTATTACTGATTTCTAATTTAATTCCATTGTGGTTACAGAGCACCCTTCCTATGACTTGAATTATTTTAAATTTGTTGAGACTTATGGCTCAGAATATGATCTATTTTGGTAAACAGTCCTTGTAAACATGAAAAGAATGTATAACCTGCTTGTGCCTGTAATCCCAGCACTTTGGGAGGCTCAGGTAGGTAGATGACTTGAACTCAGGAGTACGAGACCAGCTTGGGCAACATGGCAAAACCCCATCTCTACAAAAAACAAAAAATAAAAAATAAAAAATAAATTAGCTGGGCATGGTGGTGTATGCCTGTAGTCCCAGCTACTTAGGAGGCTAAGGTGGGAGGATCGCTGAGCCAAGGAAGTTGAGACTACAGTGAGCCATGATTGCACCACTGCATTCTAGTCTGAGTGACAGAGTAAGACCTCATCTCAAAAAAAAAAAAAGAATGTATCATCCACTGTATAGGGTATTGTATAATGTCAATTAGATCAAGTTAACTGATAGTGTTATTCAAGTCTTCTATATCTTTGCTGATTTTTATCGAGTTGTTCTATCAGTTATTGAAAGAACAATACTCAACAATAATTATGGCCTACAGTTCTGTTATTTTTTACTTAATGTTTTTGAAGATATATTCTTAGGTTCATTTATGTTTGTTAGGTCCTCTTGATGAATTGGCCTCACTGACATTATGAAGTAACTTTTGTCCATGATCATATTCTTTGCTCTGAAATTTATAGTCTGATATTAAATTATAGGCTTTATTTTGACTAGTGTTAGCATGATTTTTTTTTTTTACTTTTAACCTATTGTGTCATTATTTTTGAAATGTATTTCATGTAGGCAGCATATAGTTGGGTCTTATTTTTTTAATCCAGTTGGATGATCTTTGCTTTTTAAGTGAGTGGATTGCGACTATTTACATTTCATATGATTATTGATATGGTTGGATTCAAATCTGTCACTTTGCTCTTTGTTTTCTATTTGTTCTGCCTGTATGCCCCCCTTTTTAAGTGATGGCTTTAGAATTCATAACTTAACATAGTCTCCCTATGTAAATAGTACTGTACCACTTTATAGTTTAGAAATCTTACAATGGTGTATTTTCATTTCCCTCGTTCCAGCCTTTGTTTTATTGTCATGCATTTTACATCATCATATGCTGGAAACCCCAAAATACATTGTCACTGCTTTTGCTTTAGATATTTATCTTTTAAAGACATTTAAAAAGTAAGAAAAATAGTATTTTATTTTTATTCATGTATTTACCAATTCCAGTGCTCTTCATTCATTTGTGTGGTTCAGATTTCCATGTATATTATTTTCCTTCTGTCTGAATGATTTCTTCCTTTACATTTCATATAGTGTAGGTCTTTTGGTATTCTTTCAGCTTTTGTATGTCTCAAAATCTGTATTTCACTTTCATTTTTGGAAAGTATTTTAATTTTTGCTGGATGCAGAATTCTAGGTTGACTGTTGTTTTCTTTCAGTTTTTTAAAGATTTCGTTTCACTGTTTTCTTTCTTCCCAGTGAGAAGTTTACTGCCATTTTAAATCTTTGTTTCTCTGTACATTAGAATTGGCTTTACTTCTGGCTGCTTTCAAGATTTTTTCTTTATCACTGGTGTTAAGCTGGTGTTTACATCTTTAATGTCTCTGCTTAACATGTTCAAAACTTCTTCTGCTTTCTTTTTTTTTTATTTTTATAAATAAAGATGGGGTTTTGCCACGTTGCCCGGACTTGTCTCGAATTCATGGGCTCAAGCAATCCACCGGCCTCCACCTGTCAAAGTTCTGGGATTACAGGTGTGAGCCAGGGCACCTGGCCTCCTCTGCTTTCTTATCTACTTATTCCATCATATGTGTCATATCTGGATCAGTTTTGACTGATTCCTTTTCTCCTCACTTTGGGTTGTATTTTTTGCTTTTTTTTTCATACCTTATAATTTTTTTTAAGTGAAAGTAAGTTTATTAAGAAAGTAAAGGCATAAAAGAATGGGCTACTCTGCTTAGGCAGAGCAGTCATGCCTTATAATTTTTTTATTGGATACCAGACATGTGGCATGGGTGCTGGATATTTTTCCTCTGCTTTAAATATTTTTGAACTTTATTCTGAGATTGTGATGGTTAATATTGAGTGTTAACTTGATTGGATTGAAGGATGCAAAGTATTGTTTCTGGGTGTGTCTGTGAAGGTGTTAACATTCACAGAGATTAACATTTGAGTTAATGTTAACATAAGAGATTAACATTTGAGTCAGTGGGCTGGGAGAGGCAGACCTGCCTACAGTTTGGGTGGGCACCATCTAATCAGCTGCCAGTGTGGCTAGGATAAAAGCAGGCAGAAGTTGGAAGGACTTGACTTGCTGAGTCTTCTTGCCTTCATCTTTTTCCATGCTGGATACTTCCTGCCCTCAAACATCAGACTCCCAAGTTCTTCAGCTTTTGCACTCTTGGACCCACACCAGTGATTTGCCAGGGGCTCTCAGGCCTTCAGCCATAGACTGAAGTTGGCTTCCCTGCTTTTGAGGTTTTGAGACTTGGACTGGCTTCCTTGCTCCTCAGCTTGCAGATGGCCTATTATGGGACTTTACCTTGTGATCCTGTGAGTCAATACTCCTTAATAAATTCCCCTTCATATATACATCTATCCTGTTAGTTCTGTCCCTCTAGAGAACCCTGACTAATACAGAGATATTATTTAGTGACTTTTAAATAATTTGATTCTTTCAAGGCTTGCTTTTAAGTTTTATTAGACAGTACCAGCCCAGTGGTTAGTCTAGAACTAATTTTCCCTGTGCAACTGAGGTAGTACTCTTCTGAGTACTCTACCCAGTGCCTTGGGAATTGTAAGGTTTTCCACACTGACTGGTGGGAATACAAACTTTTCTTGCCCAGTATTAATCTGAAGATTGTTTCTTCTGAGCCTTTCTCGTGGTTCTCTCCCTGGCCTCAGGTGATCTCCTGACATCTATGTACAGATCATTCATTACTCAGCTGAAGACTCCAGGACCCGCTCGGCAGATCTCTGGAGCGCTCTCCCTCAGGCCCTCTGCCAGCTCTCTGCCCTCTGCTTCTCTAGCTTCCTTGGCCTCCTCAGACTCTCAGTTTTGTCTTCTCACCTTAGGGAGATGGCTTATCTCTGCCTGGGTTCCCCTCCCTGCACTGGGGCCTGGAAACTCTCTGGTCAGCAAGCTGGGGAATCATAGGGTTCATCTCATTTGTTTTCATCTTTCAGGGATCACTGCCCCATTCTGGCTAATGTCCAATGTCTGGAAGCCTGTTGATTTGTGTGTGTGTGTGTGTGTGTGTGTGCGTGTGTGTGCGTGTGTGTGTGTTTTAGTACCTCTTCCTTTCTTTTTTTTAATTTAACTTTTAAGTTCTGGAGTACATGTGCAGGTTTGTTATATAAGTATACTTGTGCCATGGGGGTTTGTTGTACAGATTATTTTGTCACCCAGGTATTAAGCCTAGTACCTATTATTCTTGCTGATCCTCTCCCTGCCTCACCCTCCACCCTCTGATAGGCCACAGTGTGTGGTGTTTCCCCCTATGTGTCCACGTGTTCTTATAATTTAGCTCCCACTCATAAATGAGAACATGCAGTATTTGGTGTCCTGTTCTTGTGTTAGTTTGCTAAAGATAAAATGAACTCCAGCTCCATCCATGTTCCTGCAGAGGACATTATCTCATTGTTTTTTATGACTGCATAGTATTTCATGGTGTGTATGTACCACATTTTCTTTATCCAGTCTACCAGTGATGGGCATTTAGGTTGATTCCACGTCTTTGCTATTGTGAATAGTGCTGCAATGACCATTTGCATGCATGTGTCTTTATAATAGAATGCTTTGTATTCCTTTGGGTATATACCCAGTAATGGGATTGCTGGGTCAAATGGTATTTCTGTTTTTAGGTCTTTGAGGAATCAATGCACTGTCTTCCACAATGGTTGAACTAATTTACACTTCCTCCAACAGTGTAGAAGCATTCGTTTTTCTCCACAACCTTGCCAGCATCTGTTATTTTTTGACTTTTTAGTAATAGCCATTCTGACTGATATGAGATGGTATGTTATTGTGATTTTGATTTGCATCTCTCAAATGATCAGTGATGTTGAGCGTTTTTCCATGTGATTGTTGGCCTCATGTATATCTTCTTTTGAAAAGTGTCTGTTTATGCCTTTTGCCCACTTTTTAATGGGGTTTTTTTTCTTACAAATTTCTATAGACCCCTTCCTTATACCCCTTTATTACAAAAATTAACTCAAAATGAATTAAAGACTTAAATGTAAAACCCAAAGTACAAAAACCCTGGAAGACAACTTAGGAAATACCATTCCGGACATAGGAATGGGATAAAGATTTCATGATGAAGACACCAAAAGCAATTGCAACAAAGGCAAAAATTGACAAATGGGATCTAATTAAACTAAAGAGCTGCACAGCAAAGGAAATTATAAACAGGGTGAACAGACAGCCTATAGATGGGAGAAAATTTTTGGAAACTATGCGTCTGATAAAGATCTAATATCCCTTTCCTTTCCTTACACTACTCTAATCCAGATGCTTGGCTTTTTTCTTGTCAGACATGTATACCAGATTTTGAATTGTTCTCAGTAAATAGAAGCTACCATTTATTGATGATTTATGCAATGCTAAGCATTTTGCATGCATTTTTAAAATTAATACTCACAACAACCTTTTGTGACTCTTATTGATTCCCATTTTACAAAAGCTGAGGCACGGAGAAGTTAAATAACTTGACCAAGGTCCCACATCTGATAAGTAGTAGAGCCAGGATTTAAACCTCGGTAGTCTTGTCCTAAGTGCCTGTGACCCTCTGCTGGTGCTGCTCACTGCTCTCAGATTTGCCTTGCCAAGGATCATCCTGGTCACATTTCTTTCCCTCTCAAAAGTCTTCAGTGGCTTCATGTCACTTCCCAGATAAACTAAAGACTTTAGAGGATGGAATTCAAGATCCTCCACTATATGTCATCAGTCAGCTTTTATAGCATTATCTTACATGTTTCAATCCTGTATGTCTTTTAAGTTGAACTCATTGCCTTATCTGAACTCAGGTACTTTCTCACTTCAACACTTTGATTCACGTATTCCTCTCTAATTAGAATGCTTTCACCCGTATCTCCACCTATCAAAATCTTTAACACCCTTCAAGGATCAGCTGAAAAGCCTGCTCCTCCATTGAACTTTTCTGGATAAGCCCTGTCACATATGGTCTATCTCTCACTCACTCATTTTCTTCTTTGAATCTTTCTAGAATTCCCTGTATATGCCTTTTAAGGGTGTTATCAACAACTGCCTTGTATTTTGCTATTAGTATACCTGTACATTTCCCCTATTATATTGAAATCTTTTTGTAAGTGGGAAACAAATCTTATTTATCTTCTTGCCTTACTCCGTGATTCCTGCAGATCCTTGCGTACAGGGTATAGTACAAAGTATTACACATAACGAGTAAGTGTTCAACACATAATTTGTTGAATGACTGAATGAATAAATTTTTGTTCTTCTGTTTGTTCTTTAGTTCATTCATCTTTTAAAGTAACATCTTAAAAGCAGGTTCAGCTCACATACAAAATATCTCATAGCATTCTTTATATGGACCATTGCTCTCACCCAGAATATTTTTTAGCTTTTTTTTATATTAAAGGGTGAAATGGAAGGTTAAGAGTTAGAAGCGTATTTGATCTTTTCCTGACCCTCTCCTGACTTTTGTGTGACTTCAAGCATGTCACTTGAACCTCCCAGTGACCTCAGCTGTGAAACGGGGCTGCCTGGTGTCACAGAGGGATTGCGAAGAGCAGCACATCACAGTCCTTGTCCAAACAGAATCATCTGCGGGGTCTGACGCCTGCATGGAATGATGAGGGAAATTTAATTTTCCAAGTAAAGTAGTCAGTTTGACCCACAGTTTGAATGTCTGTGGGCACAATTAGATGAGTCCTTGAAAATCTGTTACTTTTCCTACTCAAAATGTTTCTCATGTTATGCTTGTAAATGTTCTAATTTTTTAGACAAAAAAGCATATTGTAAATATTTCCCTTTTTAGACTTCTGAGGTAGGAATATATCACAAGATATTTTTAAAAGAAGTTGAATTTTGGAAAGAATAATGTACCATGAATTTCTGTTCTACACTATTGAATTTAGAAAATGTTCTGCCTCAAAGAGAACATTTTGAAAATGATGCTAATCACATTTTAAAGATAACTATTTCATAATGACCATATGTAATTCATGAAACGTGTTTTTACCTTTTTGTGTGTTTGTTTGGTGTAGGTAGTCAAGACAATTGCAGATAAGTAGAGCAGAAAACAAAAATACTGTTTGCCATCTTGTAAACAGAACCTTTTTATACCATTAATGTATTCTATAAAATCTTTCAAGTAGTAATGCTTGGAGGATTTAATATATTTCCCAGTATTGTTTGTTTTCTAAGTGGGAAAAATCCATCTAACAGGAAATTTCTTAGCATTGTATATTGCATGTGCTGATTATCATTCTTTGACTGCTTTGGGTTTCTGCTGCTTTTAATCTAGCATTTAAATGGACCATTTGATTAATCATTTGTGTACTGGCTATAATCCTCCCAAATTTCCTTTCTGAGTTGTACATACTGTAAAAGACAATTATGTTGCCACAGATTAAATAAGTGAATTAAAACAGAATAGCAGCTTAATTTGACCTGTGATTTTGCTCTTTCCCTTTAGTGAAGTGTGTGCCACTCCAGCAAATAAATGAAGTCATCCATGACAGCTTGTGATGAATTGCCGTATTTATACTGTATATTTTAATAGCCTCACACTAATTTAAATTGAGCACAGAGTAAATTATAATTCAGTCACTTGACTGCTTATATTTAACTTGACAACTCATCCTTATTTGTCCTGGAGGTGTAGTGGAGAGCAGTGGAAATGCACTAAGGTATTTCAGTTTCTCACTTAACCCTTTCTCCATGGAATGCTTCATATTCAAATTCTCTCCAGTTTGAAACATTTAGCACTTCCTAAGGAGAAAAAAAATAATGAAGACTCAGGAAGTCCGTACTTTTCTTGGACTTCAAAAAGAAAATTAGTCTTTGCCATGCTTTCGCCATTGCCTTCAAATAAGGAATTGGATTTGTTTATTTTTAGCAGTTTTAAAGCTCACTCACAAGAATACCCAGGGGAAGGAGAATTAACCTTCCACCCAGAGTGCCAAGTCTCCCAGAAAATAGAGAGCATTTGAGTAGAATTATTTTAAGGAGGGTTTTACTTTTCCTCTCAAGTTCTCAGAAATTACTTTATTAGTTTTCTTCGTCATTTTCGAATCTCCACTATTCTAGACTAAAGCAAATACCAACAATGATCAAAACAAATTAGAGTACAGCGGATTAGCTCCACAAATACAGTATTTCTTACTACATTTTAGGTCAGTGTGGCATTTTTATTTATTTGGTGGTGTATGTTTTTCGTTTTAAATTCAGTTGTAGAAATCAAGCAATCTATTTCTTCTGTCTAGAAACAGCTTCTTATAAAGAGGATTATAGTTGTAAAGACTTTAGTTAAATCCCACATCACTTACTAGGCACTACTGTGAGTTAGACCCTGTATGGATTGCTGAGCGGGGGATAGAAAAATGTACAAGACTCAGCGCTTGCCCTTGAGAGGCTCATAGCCACTCTAATCTTGAGACTTCTGTTTTTAGGAGATGAGGGATGCATGCAGAATGTACATATTGAAGGCCAGAGCTAGACATTAATTTTGATGGAGGGCTTTGAGGTGAGCTTCATGGAGGCAGTGGTGGCATTCAAGCTGGGTCTAAAAGATAGAACAGGATTTTTTCAGTCAGTGCCTGGAGTGGAGAGAGGAAGCACACCCCAAGTAGAGGGAACAGCAGGAGCAAAGGCTGGAAGTAGGGAAAACACAGGATATGTGTGTACACCAGGAAATGTCATCTGATTTCACATGAAGGGTGGGTTTGTGGTGGGAGTAGTGGGAAGAGGAGTTAGAATAAGTTGTCTGTATTATGGAAGAATTCCTTGAATGTCATGCTAGAGTTTTAACTTTATTGTAGGCGATGGGAACACAATTAAGGTTCTTGATTAAGGGAATGATATATTCACAGCCAGTAGTTTGGGGTTAATTCCAGGATGTTGGCTAGCAATGTGGAATCATGTCATTTCTAGGTCGGTGGTGGCCTGGAGATGCAATATATCTTAATAGTCATATATCTTAGCACTGAATAAATGGCATTTTTGAACCTTAAATAAGTGGTTCTCAAGCTTACTTTGGGTTAGGAATTACCCGGGGAGCTTTACAAAATAACAAATATGTGGGCCCAACCCCAGGGATTCTCATTCTGTTGTTTTGTGGTAAAGCCTGCACCTTGGAATTTTTTTTTTAAGTGCCCTAGGTATTATGATTTGAGGCCAGGGTTGAGAACCATTGATTTAAGGTCAGTAATAACTTCACTCCTTTTAGCAGAGCTTTTTAGAGTGAGAGATCCCTGGTACTTGTCATCATAGTAGGAATAGCCATAATATTTTATGCCGTAGGATTGAACTGACGCTAGATGAATTAATTTTGTTGGTAAGTTTTACACAAGAACAAAAATGTAAGTGAATATTGTTGGCAAATAACTATTGATCAGGAGAAGTGTTTAAATGTTTCTTGGCAGTTTTGTATTACACTTACAGTCTAGTTTCCTGAGAGCTTTTATAAATAACCCCAAAGCAAACTTTTTTTATTTTTATTTTTTGAGGCAGAGGCTCGCTGTGTCGCCCAGGCTGGTGTGCAGTGGCATGATCTCGGCTCACTGCAACCTCCGCCTCCCGGGTTCATGCCATTCTTCTGCCTCAGCCACCCAAGTAGCTGGGACTACAGGCACCCACCACCATGTCTGACTAATTTTTTTGTATTTTTAGTAGAGACAAGGTACACCGTGTTAGCCAGGATGGTCTCAATCTCCTGACCTCATGATCCTCCCGCCTCAGCCTTCCAAAGTGCTGGGATTACAGGGGTGAGCCACCACGCCCGGCCGCAAACTCTGGATAGAAACCACCTTTGCCTTTTTTCCCCCCACCTTCCCCTACCCCAAATCAACACCTGGCCAATGTCAGGGCTATAAAATGTACTTTAGAATTGTCCTTTTCTTTCCTTGCTCTATCAGCAGTTTACGATGCATCATTTGTGGTTTTTTTCTTCAGTATGAGTATATATATGTTCTTCAGTTGTAATACAAAATGTAATTCAAAGTCAAATGGCATATAACTACACTATCATAATAATTCTGAATGTTAAGTTTTTGTCTAGAAATGTCTAGAGTCTGCCACAAATCATAAAAATTGTTTTCCACCTGTTTTATTCTCCTCACTGCCTTTTTAAAGTAAAAACAAGCTGGGCATGGTGGCTCACGCTTGTAATCCCAGCACTTTGGGAGGCTGAGGCAGGTGGATCACCCGAGGTCAGGAGTTCAAGACCAGCCTGGCCAACATGGTGAAACGCTGTCTGCACTAAAAATACAAAAATCAGCCAGGTGTGGTGACACGTGCCTGTAATCCCAGCTACTCGGGAGGCTGAGGCAGGAGAATGGCTTGAACCTAGGAGGTGGAGGTTGCAGTGAGCCAAGATCGTGCCACTACACTCCAGCCTGGGCAACAGAGCAGGATTCTGTCTCTAAATAAATAAATAAATAAATAAATAAAACAATTACTCTTGAATTATTTTCACTGATGTGCTGAGTAGAATTTGAACAGTATAGTCTTCTTTCTTTAAAAAATATGTGTCTGAAATAAACTAGAATTTATTCTAGATAAGTTTATAAATGTTTTACATGTATGGGTTATAAATCACTATGGGTAATATCACTCAGTGATTTATATTTTAAATAAACCATAAAGTACTGAAAAGCCCATGAGACTGAGTCCAGATGAGGGGGTCCTACCATTCCCAGGCTCTGTGGCTCCTGGGAAGGAAACCTGGTTTCCTCCTCACTCAAAAGAAGGGAGTTAATGAAATAAGATTTTTTTAAGCTTTAACTTTCTATAACAGTATCAGCAAAGAACATTACCTGACTGGGAGAGGGGGGAAAATAGATGATATATTTTAAAAACTCCTTATTTGTCTCATAACTAAAAACCCCACTTAAAATGTCATTTTTGGCTAGGCATGGTGGCTTACGCTTGTAATCCCAGCATTTTGGTAGGCTGAGGTGAGCGGATCATTGAGGTCAGGAATTCAAGACCAGCCTGGCCAACGTGGTGAAACCCCATCTCTACTAAAAATACAAAAATTAGCCGGGTGTGGTGGCAGGCACCTGTAATCCCAGCTACTCGGTAGGCTGAGGCAGGAGAATCACTTGAACCCAGGAGACAGGTTGCTTGAACCCAGGAGACAGAGGTTTCAGTAAGCAGAGATCGTGACACCGCATTCCAGCCTGGGTAACAGAGCAAGACTCTGTCTCAAGAAAAAAATGTCATTTTTTGGCCAGGTGTGGTGGCTCAGGTGGGCAGATTACTTGAGCTCAGGAGTTCGAGACCAGCCTGAGCAACATAATGAAACCCCTATCTCTACCAAAAATGCAAAAATTTAGCTGGGCATGGTGGCACGCCTGTGATCCCAGCTACTCGGTGGCTGAGGTTGGGAGGTTTGTTTAAGCCTGGGAGGCAGAGGTTGCAGTGAACCAAGATCGCCCCACTGCACTCCAGCCTGGGTGACAGCATGAGACTGTGTCTCTAAATAAATAAAATGTCATTTTTATTCATCATCCTCCCTGCTTATTGCCTAGTGTCTGATCACAAATCACAATATAGTTCTTTTTTTTAAAAGACAGGATTTCGCTCTGTCACCCAGGTGAGAGTGCAGTGGTGCAATCATGGCTATTCAGCCTCAAATTCCTGGGCTCAAGTGATCCTCCCACCTCACCCTCCCAAGTAGGTTGGGACCACCTGATCATACTATACCCAGGTAAATTTTTTTTTTTTTTTTCTGTAGAGATGAGATCTTGCTATGGTGCTTAGGCTGGCCATATACCCCTGGCCTTCAGGTACCTTCCCACCTCAGCCTCCCTCTCAAAGTGCTGGGATTACAGGCGTGTGCCACTGCATGCGGCCAAGACAATTCTTTTATATTGGTTTGAGGGTCATTCCTATGTTCCTCTTTTGAAAATAGCCGGTGTGGCCAAAATAGAGTGCATAAATTAAGAGTGTTATAACTTAACTGACTTTTAAAGCCATTACTGTTGACCTTTGAGACCTGGCTTTTTTCTTTGGTCCCATCAATCACTTCTGTACCACCTCCCCCAGTTCAGAAGGACAAAAGGTTAGACAGATGCGGATACAGTTTGTATTACTGGGAATTATAGTGGTAAGAAGAAGGAAGTGGGGAAGAATAAAGGAACTACTATTTTTTTAGTTCTTATATTTCATAGTGATTATAGCTAATATAATTAGAAGGTGAATAAATATTAATACCTTTCTATATTTAGGTCATACTACTAGATATTACACTGGAACTTCAGAAGCAAATTATGTCTGAATTGGAAATTCTTTATAAGGTAATTGTTTTCATAGATTTTATTTGTAAAGCATGCCTATGTTATTGACTTGCAGGTTTATAACTACTTTTGTCTTATTTTTGTTACAGTGTGATTCATCATATATCATTGGATTTTATGGAGCATTTTTTGTAGAAAATAGGATTTCAATATGTACAGAATTCATGGATGGTGAGTTTTCCCTTTTATAATACTTTTTAAATGATTTTTAGAGTATATAGTGCTTTACAACCTGGTTTTGATATAGATATCAAGTAGAATTAAAAATAATTAAAATATGCTAATAATTACCTCATTTATACTCTAAGATTATTTTAGTGTTAAGTGTTCCTAGGGTTAAATATTTTTAGCTGAACTTTAATTTCTTTTTTTTTTAACTTGAAATATATGGTTATTTTATTTTCTTTCACAGAGAATTTATTTTTTCCCTTGCAAAAGGTTAAGGGCACTAGCAAATCAAGATAACCTTCATTCTTTCAGAATATGAGGATTTCTTTTTTTTTCTTTTATTTATTTATTT
>NW_012115043.1:3486724-3490084 GCF_000951035.1 Colobus angolensis palliatus | reverse complement strand
CAAAGCTGTCAGACAGAGTCGTTTGCGTCTGCACAGGTTGCTGCTGCTTTTTTGTTGTTGTTATTTAGCTGTGCTCTGTCCCCAGAGGTGGAATCTACAGAGACAGGCAGGATTCCTTGAGCTGTTGTGAGCTCCACCCAATTCGATCTTCCCAGCAGCTTTGTTTACCTACTTAAGCCTCAGCAATGGCGGGCGCCCCTCCCCCAGCCTTGCTGCTGCCTTGCAGTTAGATGGCAGACTGCTGTGTTAGCAATGAGGGAGGCTCTGTGGGCGTGGGACCCTCCCGGCCAGGTGTGGGATATATTCTCCTGGTGTGCCTGTTTGCTTAAAGCGCAGTATTGGGGTGGGAGTGACCCGATTTTCCAGGTGTTGTGTGTCTCAGTTCCCCTGGCTAGGAAAAGGGATTCCCTTCCCTCTTGCACTTCCCAAGTGAGGCAATGCCTCGCCCTGCTTCAGCTCTCGCTGGTCAGGCTGCAGCAGCTGACCAGCACCGATTGTCCGGCACTCCCTAGTGAGATGACCCCAGTACCTCAGTTGAAAATGCAGAAATCACCAGTGTTCTGTGTCACTCGCACTGGGAGTTGGAGACTGGAGCTGTTCCTATTTGGCCATCTTGCTCCGCCCCTCCAGCTGAACTATAATTTCAAGAATTGAACTTCATTTTTATTGAAAATTTAAATAGAACAGATTAAATGCTAGTCTAATCGGTGGTTTGATATTTGATTCTTTTGCACAATCTGTTTTTACTTGCAAAACAGATGTTCTGTTCTTTTAATGTTTCAATAGCCAAAACAGATTTTCTTTTAAAGAAATCTATTAACCCAATGTCCTATGTCTTTCGGAAAGAAATCGGTTCTTAATTGCAAGATAAGAAATTGTTTTTCAACACAGCTGTTTAGCCAAGATGTGTTTAATTTTCTTTGGACTTTAGCCCTTTCCTTTCCTCTCTATTTTTTTATTCATTTCTATTTTGTTAGTTCTTTCTTGACCTGAATATTATGACAAAATACAGATTTCTAGGGACATATCAGTGAAATGATGTAATCGTTATTATTGTTTACCAATTTTAAATCTAAGCAGTCTTTAAATTTTGCATATTCAGTTTTCCATAATCTAGTCCATTAAAACACAACTTTAGAAACTATAGTTAGTTCCTTGTGGAGATTCTCAGTACATTACCAAAGCAATTAGTTTGTGCCCTGCAAAACTTTAATGAGCCAACGTTGATACCTTGATACTATAATAAGGTGTATAACATGTTCTAAATTACTTATAGTAGAACGTCAAGAATTAAATATCTTACAGCCATATAGGTAAGGTAGTATGATAACCGTGGAGACTGACTAGAAAAAGTGGATTCATTGAGGCAATACATGTTGCTGTGTTGTAACTTTTATCATTCTTTCTTTGAAGTCTTCAATTTTTCAGTTCTACTCAAACATGTTTGTTGAGACCAGGCATGGTGGTTCACACATGTAATCCCAGCACTTTGGGAGACTAAGGTGAGAAGATTGCTTGAGCCCAGGAGTTTGGGACCAGCCTGGGCAATATAGTGAGATCTCATCTTTACAAAAATAATTTTAAAAATATGGCCGGGCGTGGTGGCTCATACCTGTAATCCCAGCACTTTGGGAGGCCGAGGCAGGTGGATCATTTGAGGTCAGGAGTTCAAGACCAGCCTGACCAACATGGCGAAAACCCGTCTCTACTGAAAATACAAAAATTAGCCAGGCATGGTGGTGCATGCCTGAAATCCCAGCTACTTGGGAGGCTGAGACTGAGAATTGCTTGAACCTGGGAGGTGGAGGTTGCAGTGAACCGAGATCGCGCCACTGCACTCCGGCCTGGGTGACAAAGTGAGACTCTGTCTCAAAAAAAGAAAAAAAAAAGAAAATTAGCCAAGCATGGTGGTACATGCCTGTAGTCCCAGGTTACTCTAGGGGCTGAGGTGGGAGGATTTCTTGAGCCTAGGAGATTAAGGCTGTAGTGAGCTGTGATTGTGCCACTGCACTCCACTCTAGGCAACAGAGTGAGACCCTGTATCAAAAAACAAATAAATTAAAATTTTTTATTGAACTATAACTCAGATACCATAAAATTCACCTTTTAAAAGTGTACAATTCCATGGTTTTTGATATACTCACAAGGTTGTGCAATCATCACCACTGTATAATTCCAAAGCATTTTTTTACCACCCGCCAGAAAGAGACTTCCTACCTATTAGTACTCACTCTCTACTTTATCTTTCCTCTAGTCCTTGGCAACCACTGATTTATCTTCTGTCTCTACGGATTTACCTATTCTGGACATTCCATATAAATGGAATCTGATAATATATGGCCTTTGTGTCTGGCTTCCTTTATTTAGCATGTTTTCAGTGTTCATCCATACTATTGCATATATGAGAACTTCATTCCTTTTTATTGCTGAATAACATTTCATTGTATGGCTATACTACATTTTGTTTACTCTTTCATTAGTTGATGGACATTTGGGATAGTTCTACTTTACGCATAATTATGAATAATGCCACTCTATATATTTGTGTACAAGTTTTTGTGGGGACATATGTTTTCTTTTTCTTTTTTTTTTTTTTTGAGACAGTGTCTTGCTCTGTCGCCCAGACTGGAGTGCAGTGGCGCAATCTCGGCTCCCTGCAACCTCTGCCTCCTAGGTTCAAGCAACTCTCCTGCCTCAGCCTCCCGAGTAGCTGGGACTACAGGCATGTGCCACCATGCCCGGCGAAGTTTTTGTATTTTCAGTAGAGGTGGGGTTTCACTGTGTTAGCCAGGATGGTCTTGATCTCCTGACCTCGTGATCTGCCTGCCTTTGCTTCCCAAGGTGCTGGGATTACAGGTGTAAGCCACCGTGCCCAGCCAATGTTTTCAGTTCTTTTAGGTATATACCTAGGAGTGGAGTTGCTAGGTCATATGGTAGCTTTATGTTTAACTTTTTAATGAACTACCAAACTGTTCCAATTGGTTTTACACCACTTTGCATTCATACCAGCACTGTATAAGTGTTCTGTTTTCTTCATATTTTTGCCAATACTTGTCATTATGTGTCTTTTTAAAATTGCGGCCTCGTAGTGTGACGTGGTATCCCATTTTAGTTTTGATTTAGATTTCTCTAATGATTAATGATGTTGAGCATCTTTTCATGTGCTTATTGGCCATTCATATATCTTCTTTTAAGAAATATGTTTTCATATCCTTTGTCTATTTTTTAAATGAGTTATTGGGCTTTTATTGTTGAGTTGTAAGAGTTCTTTATGTATTCTAATACTTGGCTCTTATCAGATGTAGGATTTCCAAATATTTTCATTCATTGTTTATCTTTTCACTTTCTTTTTTCTTTTCT
>NW_012115043.1:3483320-3486674 GCF_000951035.1 Colobus angolensis palliatus | reverse complement strand
TTTTTTGAGCTGTGGTATCATATTCCTCCCACCTCAGCCTCAAGTTTTATTGTTTTAGCTCTTATATAAGCCTTTGATTTATTTTTGAGTTAATTTTTTATATATGGTATGAGATAGGGGTCCAAACTTATTCATTTGCATGTAGATATCCATTTGTTCCAGTACCATTTGTTAAAGACTATTTTTCCCATTGAATTTTCTTGTTATACTTGTTGAAAATTGACCATAAAATATATTTCTATTCTTTTAGATCAATGCATATACATCTTGCATTGATCTAGTTGTCTGTCTTTGTACTAGTACCACACCGTATTTGATTGCTTGTACTTGATAACTCTAGATTATTACAGTTTTTAAGTTGCGAATTGAGAAGTGTAAGTGCTCCAACTTTGTTCTTTGTTTTGGCCATTTTGAATACCTAGCATTTTTATTTGAATTTTAGAACCAGCTTGGCAATTTCTCCAAAAAATCCAGCTGGGATTTTGATAAGAATTGAATTGAATTTTTAGATCAACTTGGTGAATATTGCTGTCTTTAACATTATTTAATCTTCAACTCCAAGAACACGGATGGCTTTCAACTTACTTAGGTCTTCTTTAATTGTTTTTCAATGATTTTAAAATAATTTTTAGGGTATGAGTGGTAACTATTTGTTAAATTTACTTCTGAGTATTTTTAATGCTGTTTTTCTTAATTTCATTTTTGGATTGTTCATTGCCAGTGTACAGAACTGTAATTGATTTTTATATATTGATCTTGTATTCTGCAACCTTGCTGAACTTGTTTACTAACATTAATAGCTTTTTGTGGATTCCTTAGGGTTCTCTATATACAAGATAATACCACCTGCAAACAGGTAGTTTTAATGCTTTCTTTTCAATTCTGGATGTCTTTTATTTCCTTTTCTTGCTTAATTACCCTGGCTAGAACCTTCAGTACAATGTTGAATAGACTGATGAGAACAGACATCCTTCTCTTGTTCCTGACCTTAGAGGGAGAGCTTTTAGTCTTTCACCATTAAATATGATGTTAGCCATGGGTTTAGAGTAGTTGTCCTTTGTCAGGCTGAAGAAATTCCCTTCTATTTTTAGTTTGTTGAGTATTTTTTTTTAATCATGAAAGGGTATTAAATTTTGTCAAATGCCTGTTTTATGTCTATTGAAATAATTGTGCATATTTGGTCCTTTATTCTGTTAATATATGGTATACTGTATTTATTTATTTTTGCAAAATGAACCATTCCTGCAGTGTTGGAATTATTCCACTTAGTCATGATGTGTAATTCTTTTTATATGTTCCTGGGTTCAGTTTGCTAGTATTTTCTTGATGATTTTTGTATTCATATTTATGAGGGACATTGGACTAGTTTTCTTTTTTTGTGATGTCAGTGTCTGATTTTGGTGTCAGGATAGTTCTGGCCTTTATAGAATAAGTTCAGAAGTGTTGCCACCTCTTCTGTTTTTTTAAAGAGTTTATGAAGGATTCATGTTAATTCTTTTTTTAAAAAATTTTATGGGCTGGGCGGGGTGGCTCATGCGAGAGGCCAGGGCAGGTGGATCACTTGAGGTCATGAGTTCGAGACCAGCCTGGCCAACATGGTGAAAGTCCATCTCTACTAAAAGTGCCAAAAAAAATTAGCTGGGCCTGGTGGCGTATGCCTGTAATCCCAGCTACTTGGGAGACTGAGGCAGGAGAATCGCTTGAACCCAGGAGGTGGAGGTTGCAGTGAGCCAAGATCATGCCACTGTACTCCAGCCTGGGTGACAGAGACTCTGTCTCAAAATAAATAAATAAATAAATAAATAAATAAAAATTTTTATGGAGACATAATATTTTACATATTTATGGAGTACATATATAATAATATTTTGATACAAGCATACACTGTGTAGTAATCAACTCAGAGTAATGGAGATATGCATGACCACAAACATTTATCATTTCTTTGTGTTAGGAGCATTGCAATTCCACTTGAGTAGTTATTTTGAAATATACAAGAAATTATTAATTGTGGTCACCCTGTTGTGGTACCAAACACTGGATCTTATTCTTTCTATCTGAGTATACTTTTTTACCCATTAACCAACCCCTCTTTGTCCTACCTTTCTCACTACCCTTCTCAGTCTCTGATAATCATCATTCTACTATGTCTCCATCATCATTTGTTTTTGGCTCCCACATATCAGTGAGAGAACATGTATGTCTTTCTGTGTCTGGATTATTTCATTTAAAATAATACCCATGTTCTTGCAAATAACAGGATTTCATTCTTTTTATGGCTGAATAATATTTCATTGTGTTTATGTACCACATTTTCTTTATCTTTATTTTTTCTTTGACGGACACTTAGATTGATTTCATATCTTGGCTAATGTGAATAGTGCTGCAGTAAACATGAGAGTGCACATATCTCTTCAATTTACTGATTTCCTTTCTTTTGGATATATACCCAATGGTGAAATTACTGGATCATAATAAGGTAGTTATACTTTTAGTTTTCTGGGGAATTTCCATACTGTTTTCCATGGTAGCTGTACTAATTTACATTCCCATCAGTAGTGTATGAAGGTTCCCCTTTCTCCATATCCTTGCCAGCATCTGCTATTCCCTGTCTTTTTGATAAAAGCCATTCTAGCTGGAGTGAGAGGATATCTCATTGTGGTTTTGATTTGCATTTCCCTGATGATTAGTGATGTTGAGCATTTTTTCAAATGCCTGATGTTAATTCTTCTTTAAACATTTGATAGAATTCACCAGTGAAATCATCTGGTTCTGGTGTTTTTGGGGTGTGTAATTAGTGTTTTTTTTTTTTTTTTAATTATGGTGTAATACTCATACAAAAATTTAAACCTTACTAGCCATGTTATTAGTCCATCTTATGTTGCTATAAAGGAATACCTGAGACTGGGTAATTTATAAAGAAAAGGGGTTTATTTGGCTCATGATTTTGCAGGCTGTACAAGAAACATGGTGCCCAGCATCTGTTTTTGGTCCGGGCCTCAGGAAGCTTCCATTCATGGAGCAAGAGAGAGAGGAGGGAGGTTCCAGACCCTTCTTAACACCAAATCCTTGTGGGAACTTAGAGTGAGAACTCACTCAATTTTGTGAGAATGGCACCAAGTCATTCATGAGGGATCCACCCCTTTGACCCAAACACCTCTCACTAGGCCTCATCTTCGTCATTGGGAATGAGATTTCTTTTCTTTTTTTTTGAGACAGAGTCTGGCTCTGTCACCCAGGCTGGAGTGCAGTGGCCAGATCTCAACTCACTGCAAGCTCCGCCTCCCGGGTTTACACCATTCTCCTGCCTCTGCCTCCCAGTAGCTGGGACTACAGGCGCCAGCCACCTCGCCC
>NW_012115043.1:3434100-3483270 GCF_000951035.1 Colobus angolensis palliatus | reverse complement strand
GGGGTTTCACCGTGTTAGCCAGGATGGTCTCGATCTCCTGACCTCGTGATCCGCCCGTCTCGGCCTCCTAAAGTGCTGGGATTACAGACTTGAGCCACCGCACCTGGCGGGAATGAGATTTCAACATGAGTTTCGAAGGGGACAAATATTCAGACTGTGTCAGCCATTTTAAGTGTGTAATTCAGCAGCGTGAAGTACATTAACATGGTTGTGCAACTGTTACCACCATCCATCTCTAGAACTCTTTTTATCTTGCAAAACTGGAACTCTATACCTATTAAATAAAAACTCTTCGTTCACCCCTGCTCCCAGCCCCTGGCAAACAGCATTATACTCTGTCTCTATTTGGCTACTCTAGGTACCTCATATAATTGAAATCACATAGTGTCTGTCTTACTGTGTCTGGCTTATTTCATTTTGCACTATGTCCTAAGGTTCATCCATGTTGTAGTATGTATCAGAGTTTTTCTTCCTTTTAAAAGCTGAATAGTATTTGTGGTTAGTTTTTTTTATTACCAACTCAATCACTTTATATACAGGTTTAGTCAGATTTTTTATTTTTTCTTGAGTCAGTTTTGGTAGTTTGTGTTTTTCTCAGAATTAATCTGTTTCATCTAGGTTTTCTAATTTATTGATACACAGTTGTTCTGAAAATTCTCTTATAATCCTTTTCTGCAGAGTTGGTAGTAATGTTCCCTCTTCCACTCCAGACTTTAGTTTCTTGAGTCTCCTCACTTATTTTCTTGGTCAGTATAGCTAAAAGTTTGTCAGTTTCTCTGTTTAAAAAAAAAAAAAATTTTTTTTTTTGAGACATAGTTTCGCTCTTGTTTCCCAGGCTGGAGTGCAATGGCACAACCTCGGCTCAGCGCAACTGCACAATCTTCGCTCAGCGCAACATCTGCCTCCCAGGTTCAAGCCATTCTCTTGCCTCAGCCTCCGGAGTAGCGGAGATTACAGGCGTGCGCCACCACGCCTAGCTAATTTTGTATTTTTAGTAGAGACAGGGTTTCTCCATGTTGGTCAAGCTAGTCTTGAACTCCCGACCCCAGGTGATCTGCCTGTCTCGGCCTCCCAAAGGGCTGGGATTACAGGTGTGAGCCACCATGCCCGGCCAAAAAAATTTTTTTCATTTAAAATGAAACCGACTTTTGGTTTCATTGATTTTCTCTATTTTTTTTTCTATTCTCTGTTTTATTTCTACTTTAATTTTATTATTTTCTTTTTTTCTGCTTTCTTTGAGTTTAGTTTTAGCTTGATGTTCTCCTTCTGCTTAAGGTAGAAAGTTAGGATATTGATTTGAGATCTTTCTTCTTTAATGTAGGTTATAAATTTTCCTCTAAGCATGGCTTTAGTTGCATCCTAGAAGTTTTGGTATGTTGTGTTATTTTCATTAATCTCAAAGTATTTTCCATTTTTCTATGACAGAAATCTCTTGTGATTTCTTTCTGACCCATTTTTATTTAGGTATGTGCTGTTTAATTTCCACATATATGCACTTGAGAAGAATGTATTCTCCTGTGGTTAAGTGAAGTATCCTTTTCATGTCAGTTAATTCTGATTGGTTTATAATACTGTTCAGTATTTTCTTATTAATCTTCTGTGTAGTTTTGTCCTTTTCTGAAAGTGAGATATTGAAGTCTGAAAAACTAATATTTTTGAGTTGTCTGTTTCTCCTTTCAGTTCTTTCAGTTTATGTTTCATATATTTTGGCATGCATGCTAGGTGCATACGTGTTTATAATTGTTGTATCTTCTTGGTTGGTTGATCCTTTTATCATTAGAAAATGTCTTTGTCTCTAGTAACAATATTTAATAGTAGTTATCTGAAAGACTATTTTTTCCACTAGTATAGTCTCTCCAGCTCCCTGTTGGTTACTATTTGAATAGTATATCTTTTTTCATCATCTTTCAACCTGTTTGTGTCTTTAAATGTAAAATATCTCTGTTGTAGACAGCATATAGTTGGATCATTTTTTAAAAAATTAATTCTGCCAATCTCTTATTTACTTAGAGTGCTTAAACCTTTTACATTTAATTTAATTACTAACAAGGTGAGATATATCTCTCCCATTCTATTTGTTTTCTATACGTCATGCCTTTCATGTTCTGTTACTGCTTTTTTTGTGTCAAATAGATATTTTCAAATGTACCATTTAAATTTCTCATGGTTTCTTCTGCTCTATTTTTTTGAGTTATATTGTTAATGTTGCCCTAGGGATTACAATTAACTTCTTAACTTATAACAATTTACTTCAGATTAATACTAACTTTATTTTAATAGTATACAAAAGGCCGGGCATGGTGGCTCATGCCTGTAATCCCAGCACTTTGGGAGGCCGAGGTGGGCAGATCACCTGAGATCAGGAGTTCGAGATTAGCCTGGCCAATTTGGTGAAACCCCATCTCTATGCAGTGGTGCATGCCTGTAATCCCAGCTACTCGAGAGGCTGAAGCTGGAGAATAGCTTGAACCCAGGAGGCGGAGGTTGCAGTGAGCCGAGATCGCACCACTGCACTCCAGACTGGGCGACAGAGTGAGACTCCATCTCAAAAAATAATAATAATAATAATATACAAAAACTTTGCTTCAGTATCGCTCAATTTCTTCTCATCTCTTTTATGCTGTTATTGTCATATAAGTTACATTCTTACACATTGTGTGTCCAAAACAAACTTAAAATTATGCCGTTGTCTCTTAAGTCATATAGGAGAACAAAAGAGATACAAACAAAACATACATTTATCCTGTCTTTTATATTTGCCTATGCAGTTACCTTTACCAGTGTTCTTTATTTCTTCATGTGGATCTGAGTTACTGTCTTTTAACTTCAACCTAAATATCCTTCAGTCTGAAAGACTGTATTTTATTTCTTGTAGGGCAGGTCAACTAATGATTAATTCTCAGTATTCTGAGATAAATTTTCCAGTTTATTTGAGAGTATCTTAATTTCTCCTTCAGTTTTGTAAAGTAGTTTTCGCTGGATATAGAATTTTTGGTTTACAATCTTTTTCTTTCAGCTGTTCAAATATGTCATTCCTCTGCCTCTGACCTCTGTGGTTTCTGATGAGTAATCAGCTCTTGATCTTTTTGAGGATTATTTGTAATTGAAATGTCACTTCTCTTGCTGCTTTCAAGATTTTCTTTATGTCTTTGGCTATAGATAGTTTGATAATAATGTGTATAGGTATAGATCTCTTTTGAGTTCATCCTAGGTGAAGTATACTGAGCTTCTTGGATGTGTAAATTCACTTTTTAAAATCAAATTTAGGAAGTTTAGGGTCATTGTTTTCTCAAATATTCTTTCCGTTCCTTCCTTTTCTCCTCCCTTTCTAATCTCTCGTTATGCATATGTTTGTATGCTGGATGGTGTTCTCCAGGTCTCTGAGAATGTGTTCACTTTTCTTCATTTTCTTTTCTTTTCATCATTAGACTGGATAATCTCCATTGACCTATCTTTACCCCCTTTGATTCTTTCTTCTGCTTTCTCAGATATGCTGTTGTTCCTCTCTAATAAATTTTCATTTCAGTTATTATACTTTTCTACTTCAGAATTCTATTTGGTTACATATGACTTCAAGGAACAAAGAAAAGTGACAGATCACAGAGAACAAACCAGTAACTTTGGAATCACGAGCAAAAAGTTCAAACCTGCCGAGCCACAGATGAATGAGTTTCTGAATGCCTTGAATACCACCATCTCAGCTAAAATTAAGTTCTGTCAGTTTGCATCATAGTAGTATCACATTGCATGAGACTTTTTAAACTGCAAAAGGTTCACATGTGATTCTCAAGCTATGTGACATCATGGGGAAACCTTTTAATTTTTTTTTTTTTTTTTTTTTGAGACAAGGTCTCGCTCTGTCACCCAGGGTGGAGTGCAGTAGTGCAATCTGCTCACTGCAACCTTCGCCTCCCAGGTTCAAGTGATTCTCCTGCCTCAGCCTTCTGAGTAGCTGGGACTACAGAGTAGTGTACACCACCTTGCCCAGCTCATTTTAATTTTTTTGGTAGAGATGAGGTTTCACCATATCTCCTAGGCTGGTCTCAAACTCCTGACCTCAAGTGATCCTCCCACCTTGGCCTCCCAAAGTGCTGGAATTACAGGTGTGAGCCACTGTGCCTGGCCACCTTTTAAATCTTTAACTTCTGAAACTTCAAAGGTTCAGGTCTTCTCTGAGCTCTGCCATCAGCTGACTCTTGGCTTTAACTAGAACATTCACATCGCTGGGATTATTTTCCCCACCTGTCAAGTAAGGTCGCTGGACTGATCTTTAATGTCCTTTTCTGCACAAATGTTTGATAGGTCTAAGAGTTGCCATTTTTGATAGATCTGAAGGATAGAAATGATAATAAAACAGAGAAAAATTAAACCAACCCCCTCTGCCATTTTTAACCTGATAAGAATTACTGAATTACAGAAAAAGAACTCATCAAACTTAACAGGAACTCTTAATCCTGAGTGGATCTGCCACATCGTTTTTTCACTGATGACATTTTTCTCTAATGGACATGAAAAGGACAAGATGAATCAGTGATGGCACAGAGCCAGCTGTGTAAAGATTTAGCCATATGGATAGTTAAGGAAAGCAGGTCTAACTGAGGTTAAAAACCAGTGAACTACCTCAAAATTAGATTCCTTTTTGGCTTCTTCTACTGATGATGGTGGTAAGGTAATCTTTGTTTTTTGGGTTTAGCTTGTTGAAACCATTGTCCATTTAGTTAATTAAGCCCTGATTTATATCCTTTGTAAAAGTGATTTCTCTTAGAAGTTGTTACCGGTACATCTGGATGGATTTTCACCTCCTAGTTTTAAGCCATTCAGGTCATTCACTTCATAAGGGATTGGTCCAATAAGCTGCATTTGTCAGTCTTGCAAATACCAGCATGTAAAGCTTGATCTTTTTTTATTCTGTTTATCCTTCATACTGCCAATTTATCTGAAAGATTAATGAGAACATAAAATGTTTTTCTGCTGTATTCTCACTTTTACTACATCTGTAATAAAAATGTCATTTTAGTAAATAAGGATGGTTCAGTTCATATCAGATGTTTTTTCATTATCTTCCCAGTAGCACCCAGAGCCAAAGTGTAATGTTTAGTTACACTTTGGTTTCCCAGTTTCTTGTTCAAATCTGCAAACTACAAGTAAAGGTTAACTAAGAGTGATCATTTTTCTGTATCTGCTTTAAATGGGATAAATATAAAGCCAGTAGCCATATATATAATATATGCATGTGTCTATATGCATGTAAAAATATTTGTCAAATACTCTGAAATAATTTTTTTATAGAACTGAAAGACTGTATACCTCAATTTGACTCTTAAAGAAAGATGATTACATATCATTAAAATAGATCTCATAATCATATCATTAATGAGCAAAGTAGTGGTTCTCTGTATATATTCCAGCTTTTGTTGGATTAATGTGAAAATTGTAAGATGTTACCCTGATTTACATTTGAGAAAAACTGTTACAAAAGGCAGGCACTTAAATGTAATTGTCATATTGATCTTTATAATTTTGTGTATGTATTTAAGTTTATATAAAGTATAGTTTCTTAGCTTGCCTTTGACTAGTTTCTTTCAGTTTGTCATGTATGCAACTATACACTTCAGAATAAAATGAAAATATCTAGTTATACTTCATCAGGAAGTATGATTATGTTATAAAAAACATTGGACTAAAAAGTTTTATACTACACATCCAATGTGTGGTGTAGGAAGTGTAAAAACATAGTCTCACAGTGAATACACAGGAGGAGCCCAGTGCATTGTTCTGGTAGTTTCATTTGTAGTAATATGGCATGTTTATCTCTACAGGGGGATCTTTGGATGTATATAGGAAAATGCCAGAACACGTCCTTGGAAGAATTGCAGTAGCAGTAAGTATATGGCTTCAGTTTTAGGAAATTTGAGTGATTTAATCCTTCTAATCAAGCTCACTCTTATATTCTCAATGTCTTTTCTTGTTCTTCAATCCCAGTTGGCTCCCAAGACCTTCTTGACTTTCTCCTGTTTTGTTCTTTCTTCTTTTCATAGACCAGCCCACCTACCGTCATAATGTAGTCACACACTTATGTATTCCAACCTGTTCTAGTTTCATGTGTTTGCAGGGACCTTGCTGTTCTTGTTGACTTGTAAAATTTCCAAGTTGTTCTTAAAAAAAAAAAATTCCTTTTTTGTTTTGTTTTTATATTTTGTAGTTATGATTAGCATATGTTTCACAAATACTTAAAAAGTCTGAGTTATTAAAGCAGTCTACAAGAAAACACTAATTTGTTAAGAACAAAGTAGTATTAGTAAAGATTTTTTGCAGTCTTTTTATGTTCTTGGTTTTAAATTTTTTCATCAACTATATCTAGAAATTTATTCCCTTTGTGATTTAAAGCAGTTTTTCCATATTCGTGTATTTTCTATATACACTAATATACTGATGAAATTAAACTAACGTTACTATAATGTTCTCATAAGTTCCATATTTCACATTTATAATAATATAGGTTAAACAGTGTCTGAGAGAAGTCATGGGGTGATGTAATAGTAATCAATTGCTAAACTAAAGGCACTATGATAATTTCAGTGGTTTATTGCAGAACAAAGTGATTGTACCATGTACCATATAATTAATTGGCTGATTTTCACATTCATTATGCATCAAACTGACAACTCAAATTCTTTAATCCAACATGGACACTTATTTAGTCTTAGTTCATTGTAATTCACAGCTTTCCTTTTTTCTTTCTAATTATTAGTGTGAACTGCCTTGGGTGATGAGAACTTTCTTTTCTGATGCTATTGCTGCTAAGTAGCTTCTCATCTACATGTGTAGGTAGATTAGTATGAAATTTGAGTACTTAAATCACTATTTTAGATGAAAATAAAAATGTTTCATTTCCTGTTCTAATCCCAGGAGAGAGTGAATGCTTTGTGGCTTTTGGCAGTTCTTGGCTGTAAAGTTTAATCACATGTATAATAAAGGGCAAAAAAAGGCAAGGATACCAATTGAAAAAGAAAAAGGTATACAAGTTCTATATACTCAATTATCTATGGAACTTGGCAAAAATAGAAATCTCCCATCTTCAGTAGAGAAGCATGTTCTTCCTGAACTTCATAAATCTTACTTCCCTCTTGTTTAGGGCATCCACACAAGGCCACCAATCTTTTCAATTCTACTGGAGTAGGAAGACTGAAGTGAATAGAGTCAGCAGAAAAAATAATTCAGCGTCAAATACAGGGCTTGCCTATTAAGTGAATGAAAATATGACACAAATTATTTTAGTGAAAGGCATTAAAGTAAGTGCTACTCCAAAGGATTGTTTATATTTGCCCTTACGTTTTTTTTTATTAGGGGTTTTTCCCCCTAAATATGTGTCCAATTTCTCCAGCTTTGATGACTCATCAGGTCATAGTAATGAAAACTACTTACAGCTGCAGTAGAAGAAATGCTTTTAATAATTTTGCTTTTTGTCTGCCACTTTTTATAAATTCTGCAGGAGCCTGGGTTTATGTAATGCCTCCAAAGTGTTTTTTTTTTTTTTTTAATGTATCCTGAATAGGCTACAAATTTGGATTATCATTTGTTGCAGCTGACGAACACCAGATTGGCCCATGGCTAATACCTGACACTAGGAGGGTTGTACTAGTCAAAATAAGACTAGCAAATTGATGGGCTGTGGGTTATGGTGTGTAAACTAAATATTCCCATAGTCTGATTGTGTTCCCAGTATCCTTGGTCATCTCTCCAAAAGTGTACTGAAGATGATGGCATCAACATCTTTCCCTTGAGTTCCCTCATTGAGGCCAAGAAAGCACAAGGGTGCTATTGCCAAGTGAAAAGCAACAGAATCAGAGAGAGAGAGTGGGAAAATCAGTGTATATTGAATACTTCCTGTGCTAATCACTAATGCATGCTGTCTATACAAATATTATGTCATTTAGCCTTTACAGCCACCATGTAAAGTGTGGATTATTGGACATACTCTGTGCACATGCAAGATGAGGTTTGGAAAAGTTAACCAGCTTGCCCAGAGTTATCATCTAATTAGTCAGTACAAATTTGAACACATGGCTGTCTGACACCAGACCCCTTGCTTTCTCAGTGTGTTCTCCTAACAGAATGAGAAAAAAAAAAAAAAATAGAGGCAAGAGTGAAAGAAAGAGCTAGGCTAAAAAATAAAAAAAGAGACTTATGAATGAGAAAATAATGGAGCAACACAATTGCTTCAGATTCGTTTCATCTCTTTAGGTATCTCTCTTTTCCCAAATTAACTTTATTTTCCAGGGTCTAATAATCTGGCATGCAAGGCAGATTCATAGGTCCAAGGTTCATTACAGCATGGACCTCTGTCGACCTCTGTGATATGTTATTCAAATTTTCTCCTGTAAAATGTATGGCAAGAGAGTTTTTTTTTTCCCCGCCCCAAAGGAATTTATACATACCTGGTTTCAGCCTTCCAACTTGCTCAGTGATTCAGTGGTTTTTCTCTACTATCCATTTGAATATGGTCTCCTATAAAGAGGAATGAATGCCTTTCTGCCTTTCCCTGCCACCTAATACATTCTGTTTTTCTTCTCATTTCTGAATCAGTGACATTGTGTACTGTATTTTGAGTGCTAATGTTGATTGAAGTTGTCCCTGAAAGGAGGTACACTTGACATGTCAAGGAGCGAGTGATTGACAACAGATATAAGTACTTTTAGTGTCAAGGCTTTGTCAAGTCATTGTTGTGAAACCCAGCCTACTGAATACCAATAATATCCTTTAGATTTTTCAGTTCACAGATTTCTAGCTCCTTTTTCACCAGAATTTACATGTTTCTAAAGGAAAATATAGTGTATTTTGACAAAGAATAAGAATATTTTCTTTTTGAATCTCTAACAGAGTGAATAATTTTAGCAAACATTATAAAATCAGCATTTGTTTTACTTTTTCTACCTGATAATCAGAATATATTGGATTGCCTTCCCTTACATGTTTTCTGAAAATTCATTTTGTATGGAACCAATTTTTAGTGGTGAGCTATCTTTAATGGATAGTTTTTATAACATGCAGCTAAGCTTCTAAGTTGAAAATTTTAACCCTACTTCCTCAGAACGGAGAAGATGATCACCTCCATGCTAAATAAGATGACCTCCTCCTATCACTCAGAGAGAAAATTGTTATCATTATGGATGTTACTTTTTATAAACATTTAAAGAAATATTTTTGTTATGTTTCCTTCTGTGATAAAATTATCATTATTAATATTTTGATATTTTCTTGCTGTATTGTCTTCCTGTCCAGAATACATGTGTTTTATTGTAATGCCAGTTATTTCCAAACTCTGGAAGAAGTCATTTGCTATAAAAATGTATACTGTTCTCTTAGAATAGACAAACATATACTGGAATTGATGAATCTATGTAAGCAAATCTTTCAGGAGCACATTGCACCCTTTGAGAACAATTAAAATATGTTAACCTCTGCTCAGTATTAATTGATATAGATTTTGTCTTCTAGATCTTTTGGAAATTGGCTTTCTCCCATTGCATTTCTTATTTTACAGTTGCTCTTAGGCTTCCTTGATCAACTCAAATCCTTGCATATTTAGCCCCTAACACTCTTCTTACCACTTTCAAGATATGTAAACTACTCAGTTACTTCTCATGGTAATGGTAGGTTTTCTTGTTCTTATAGTCCTGACTTACCCAGAATTCTCTATAATGATGAATACTTTTAAATCTTACAGTAAATTTTGACTAGTAGTGATTTGTTCAGTGTATCTGGTGTCAAATTATGAATAGTCAACCTTGAAATTGGTAAGTTCACACTCATGTGCATATAGGGTCAATGGTTATGAATAAAACATGTGCATTTCCTTTTACAGCAATTTATATGTAAAGATTTTTAAAGTTTTTAATGGTGACCACTGATTAAATTTTCCACATAGAAGGGAGTACTTGTAACCCATATACTTAGGGTCATGAAAACACCTTTTTTTCAGTATCTCATTCAACTAATTACTCTTAACTCACGCTATGAAAGTGAAAACTGCAAATCTAATTCAGATGTTTGTATTTTCTCATTTTATTTCCTTGACTCGCCTTTTTAATACCTTGCCTTGTCAACATATATGCTTTGCACCAGCCAGACTGGCTTGTGAGGACCATCTTGATATACTTCGTTCTTTCCTACTCCAATATACTTTATAAATTTGGGGGGACATTTTTGTTTTGAGATTATTTTAAACTTATAGAAAAGTTGTGAGACTAATACAAAAAATTCCCACAGATGCTTCACCTGTATTCCCTAGTTGTTAACAGTTAACCACATTTGGTTAAAAATCTGTAAACATATTTTTTCCTGAAACATTTGAGAATAAGTTACAGATACCACGGCCTTTATCCCAAAATATGTTAGGTATCTATTTCCTAAGAACAAACACTTTATCTTACATAATCACTGATTAAAATCAGGAAACTAGTATCGATACAATATTATTATCTACTCAACAGCCCTTATTTGAATTTCACCAATTGTCAAATAATACCCTGTATAGACCAAAGAAAAAAAATTCTGGTTCTGGAAGTCTAGGCTTATTCTTTGCATTTGGTTGTCATGTCTCTCTAATGCCTCAGTGTTTGTCTTTCATGACTTTGATATTTTGGAAGAGTATATTGCCCCAATACTTTGATTATATATTTTTACCTTGACCTAAACACTTCCTTCTCTTTTTTTCATTTAAGTTAAATCCATTACTCAAGACACAACACCTTAGTAAGCCTTTCTGACTCCTGATGGGAAAAGCAGTTTCTATTCTACCCACTGCCTTATTTCATCAGTTGACTTTTTTTTAAATGTCTCTCCAGGCCAGGCATGGTGACTCCCACCTGTAGTCCCAGGGATTTGGGAGGCCAAGGCAGGAGGATCCCTTGAGGCCAGGAGTTCAAGACCAGCCTGGACAACAAAACAAGATCACATCTCTACAAAAAATATTTTAAAATTAGCAGGGTGTGGTGGTGTGCACCTGTAGTCCCATCTACTCAGGAGGCTGAGATGGGAGGATTGTTTGATCCCAGGAGTTTGAGGTTACAGTGTGCTATGATTGCACCACTGCACTCCAGCCTGGGCAACAGAGTGAGATCCTGTCTCAGAGGAAAAGTTTCTCCTTGGTCATAAGTGTCCTGACTTCAGAAAAAGTTTTACACAGAGAAGTATAGAAAATTAAGAAAGCCATTGTCCCTTTTTCCTGTCTGTCTCCTTGCCTGGCTTAGCATCATTATGAATGCAGCATAGGTACTTCCAGATTATTTTATATACACATGCACTTATTTCTTTCATTTGGAGTACCTTATCTTCAGAAGATTATAAGCTCATTAAAGGTAGGAACTGTGGCTTTTGCATTTGGTTTTCCCGCAAAGCCTCACACAGAAATGGGAGATGTTCAGTAAATGCTTATTGATTGACAAGAGTTTTAAAGGAAGAGTTAGGCCAGGCGTGATGGCTTATGCCTATAATCCCAGCACTTTGGGAGGCTGAGGCAGGAGGATCACTTAAACCTAGGAGTTCAAGACCAGCTTAGGCAACATTAGTGAGATCCCTGTTTCTACTGAAAAAAAAAAAATAGCCAGGCGTGGTGGTACACACATGTGGTCCCAGCTACTCAGGCAGCTGAAGGGGGAGGATTGCTTGAGCCCAGGAGGTCAAGGCTACAGTGAGCAGCGATTGTACCCCACAGCACTTCAGCATAGGTGACAGGGTGATACCCTGTCTCAAAAAAAAAATGTTGATATATTTAAATATGGAAAGTTCCTTATAAAAACCACAAATGATAATTGTGCTGTTTTCTTTTTCTTAAATTTAGGTTGTTAAAGGCCTTACTTATTTGTGGAGTTTAAAGATTTTACATAGAGGTATGTGCTGGGCTTATAAGCTTGGGCTTAATTGGGTGGGGTTGGGTCTCTCCAGATACCTTGATTTTTAAAGTGAGTAAGTGTTCTGACATTTAAGCCAGCTGATACCTGGTTCTCAAAAAGATGGCTGCTTTATAAATGTTATTTTTCTTGTTTTCTCCATCAACTGCTCTCATTTAGATTATAAACTTGGTAGCGTGTTTTTGTGAATCACCTTTGTCAAACTTGTAAAAAGATATTTCATAGTATTTGAAAATAACAGGATCTTGTTTGTCTTACTTAACTCTTGTTAGTGCAAAACCTTTGCTTTCTGTACAGTTACATCCTTCCTTCTATTAACGTTTCAGATAGTATCATACACTGTTCCTTAAGAGATTGCTTCACATACCTGGAAAGAAAAACTTTATTTTTAATTTTTTTAAAGATGGGATCTTGCTATGTTGGCCAGGTTGGTGTTAAACCCCTAGCCTCAAGCAACCCTCCTACCTTGGCCTCCCAGAGTGCTAGGATTCAGATGTGAGCCATTGCACCTGGCCAAAAGTAAAACTTTAAATAAGATATTGGTGAAAGCATCAGGAATAGTCCCCTTGTCCAGTAACAGAACACATGAGAGAATAATCAGATAACTGTTGAATATTGCCAAAGGAATCTCCTTTTGTTTTTTTAATGTTCCCAAAATATCTTAATTCATTTGGAGCAAATTATTAAGTGAGAAAGAGACTATAACAAAGCAACTTCAAGGCCTAGTGTTACTAACAGTGCTGTTTAATTTTACACATCTGCTCATCTTAGCTTTGTGTGCATTTGGGGAATGGAACAGCATACACGTTAGATATGATTAAAGGAAAGTTTTTTTAAAGAGTGTAAACTGTGAGATGGAGAAAACAACTGATATTTTCAACTGTGATGTCATATCTGTCACTACGGGTTGTTTTCTTTTGTGGTGGTTTTAATATCCTAGTGATTCCACATCTCTTCTGAAATCCTCCTCCTTCTTTTTAATGAGGGTATCTAGATTTTGACAAATAAAATATTCAGGTTTTTGAAGGTATTTATTCTGACTAAATGAAATCATAAACTAGATTTCTTTTTAAAGCCAGTCCACTCCATTTCTAGAGTATAGTTGGTACCAAAGGTAAGTGTAGGGAGAGCGAGTTTTGTTAGTATTACTTTCTCTGGGTATAAATAAGTGTGTAAACACATTTGATGGATGAAAGAAAAATTGAGCATTTTTGACTACCAAGAGTAAGAGATAACAATATTTAACATTATATAACTTATATTGTTTCCATTCCCTGTACTTTTACCTCCCCACACCCAGCAACCCATAAAGTGGTGATAGCCATTTTAATAAGAATTAACCCAATGGTCAGTTCTCAAAATTTTATTGATTTTTTTAAAATGGACATCTGCCATCCATTTGACAAAAGAACTAAAGGGAAAACATCCATTCTTAATAGCAAAGCTTTCTTTAAACGGACAGTGCCATGGAAATTCGAGTGTTATTAGAAAGTGAATGTTAGGATCATCATGTACTCTGGGCATACAGGTTAATTCTGGTTTATAATGAAAACCCTCTCTAGCTGTAACTTTGTGCAAGGAATCTTAGTAGCACAAAGAACTATGGTGGATAGGGAAATACGTTTTAGTTATTCTGCCATTATCTTGATTTTTCTTCTTTAAAATTAGAAATCATGCTGATAAGTTGATGTACCTTTCGTATTCCTATATTTAAATTTTTTTAATTTTAATTTTTACTCTGGGTTTGGGGGAAATAACTAAAATTTTCATTTGAAATGGGATCTTGATAGACATGTTTTTGGATTTGTCTGGATCTTAAAATAATGTCGAAGGTCAGATTCTCAGTATAATCACTTTATGATCACTGTGACCAAACTTGGTTGACCAGAGCCTGTCAGGTCCTTCTTTTCATCCCTGGTTGCAACTTGGGCTAAGAAAGAGCTCTTTTGTTAGTGATGGACAAGGGCTGCAGTGGTTTGACTAATGGAGAGCATAGAGGTTTCAAAAGGGAATCCTGGGCCTGTACTTATTTTTTCAGTTGGTGCCAGCCAGCCCAATTCCTACAGAGAATAGCCTGCTATAAAATGCCACTTGTTGTGGGAAGATATCTGTTGGGGACAGATTAGGAGCAGTGGGAGAGGGCTGACAAGTCCTCTCAAGGAATTTCAGTGAATGAGTATGCACCTACATCTGCCTTGATGGAAAGACTAACGAATTGCAGTGCAGATGAACAGTTATGTCCCAGTAGTTATGGCCACTCAACTACAGAAGTAAATATGCTGTGGTAATACACCTCATTAAATATATTCATATTTAGCTTTTGAGTTTCCCAGCTATTCATGGAAACTTTTACTTTCTAGACTTAAAAGCATGTGTTTTTATTGAAGAGTCAAAGAAGCCAGATGTCCCTGAAGACTTTTGTAAAGCATTGTAATGAGAAATTTACCCTAGATTGAGTAGTTGTTAACTTAATATTTTAGAGGTTTTGTCCATATTTAATAACTTGGATTCCATAAAAATAAGATTAAAGATGCCTTTTTATTTACCAAAAAGCTATTTAATTTTCTTCTTGATTAAAAAATTGTAGCTTTTTAGATCAGTTCAACCAGGCAATTAAAGATCAGAGCTTTTAAGTTCAGCTAAGGCAATTAAATAGGTAATATACTTGTTTATGCACTTTTGCTATATAAGCTCATTGCCGTTCCTTCTTAAAAGCACATGTACTCATTTTTGCTTTCTCTAAATGAATGATGATGGGAATTCTAGCTGAACATGTGTCACATTGTCAAATCAAAGACAGGGGTCCTTCTGCAGCGGCTGGGGACCCTGGTTTAGGCATTGTGAGAGGATAGTGAAAAGAAGATGGTGAAAGAGAAATACTAATAAGTGATCTTTTTTTTTTTTTTTTTTTTGAGACGGAGTCTGGCTCTGTCTCCCAGGCTGGAGTGCGGTGGCCGGGTCTCAGCTCACTGCAAGCTCCGCCTCCCAGGTTTACACCATTCTCCTGCCTCCGCCTCCCAAGTAGCTGGGACTACAGGCGCCACTAATAAGTGATCTTTACCTCTTTCTCCTTTGTCTTGGTCTAAGTACCTGTGTTCTCCTCTAATCATCATTTTCTAATGCTGTTCTTAAAAAGCAGAGTAGAAAAAAAAAAAGAAATTGCTTTGTACTTACGGGCACAAATTTCAAAAGATTAAGAAATGGAAACGTGTTCAGTATCTAATGAGAAAAGAGAACAAACTATTTCTCACATTTATATGGCCTCCTTGGAATACAGTGGTTCTGGATTTTAGCTATAGAAAGTGGATATATAAATAGTATATTACAGAATTTATTATAGGTAGTTAATGGCTTCCAAACAAACTCTTGAAAACCTGGAGTCTCTCCCATAGTATATATCCAGTGAGGACTGTAGAGTAGAGTGAAATCTGAGCAATAAGCAGTGGCATACCTACTACCCATCCCGTGAGGCTTGTTAGTCTGGTAAAAGTTAGTTTATTTGATAGTATATTATGTTAATTGGAAATTGTTTTGGAAATTGAAGCACAGCAGTTGCTATTGATAATGGATCATCAGATGTTATGTTCAATCAGGTGTTACTGTTGTTTATTTTGCTCTTTTTAAGATTTGGTTGAGATATATGTGCAGGGGCTTCATAAACTGTTGAATGCTAAGAATGTGGCATGTTTTTATTATAACCATGAAATAATCACTTTATTCAGTTAATAAGAATACACCACTCCACAACCAAGCCAGGGAGAGAGTTTATTATACTTTATATTACTGAGTCAAAAATTGTGAAAATCTTTTCTCCAATATAAACCAAACATGGTAATTCCATATGAGGACGTAATTATTAAAAATGTTTGAAATGCCCACCAAATTAACCACTGTGGAAAAGTTGTCTTTATTAAAAGGCGTATGTGAGAGCACTATAAGCATAGCATGTGCTGACTGTGGGTAAAAACAAAGAAAATGAACAGTGAGAAAATCTGTTAGGCCAGATCCAACATTACAGGAAATATCGCAGCTTCACTTCAAAACATACGTCGCCACTAATGAGGTGAGAGCCCTGCATATTAATAAACCTACAGCTCCAGTCATAGCCATCATTACCCGCATCAAACATAAATACAAGATTAACACCTATGCCATTTCTTTGGAAGATGTGAGAATGCCCTAGGAGTAACTGCTCTGTCTTTCCCTGAGGATAAAAAATAGAAATGCAAGGATAAGGAGAATATAACTTAGATTAAGAAAATAAAATTGGCAATCATTCTGGAGCCATCTTACACAGATGCAGAAGTTTATAGAAGGAAAAGAAAAAACCTGTAGAGTTAGTGTGCCAGGAGTTTTTTTGTATGTATGAACCTGGTTAGTTTCATTTACTTTCTCCAATAGGATAACTTTTTAAAAATACATTTTTGCAGAAATTCTGTAGGCAAACACTGCCCAAATAGATTTGTGTTTAAAGAAACTAAGCCTTGTAGTTTCAGTGTACATGTTACAAATTTTATTTTCTACCCTTGGCTTTTCTCTTTTATAAATCTGGCCTCACACAGACTTTCCAGTTAGTGCTACCTTAGATACCAAAGCCAGTGTTAGTTTGGTCATTCAGCAGCGATTTATTTTATACCTACTACGTTCTAGGCACTGTTCACAGTACTTGAAACCCATCAAGACGTGAAACAAAAGATTTCTATGATCCTAGAACTCATGTTCTAGCAGTGATAGAGTGGGTTGGGAAACGTTCCTTAAACAATAATATACACAATAAATAAGTAAAATACAGAGTGTGTTAGAGGGTTGTTAGTAATAAAAAAGAAAAAGTAGATTTAACTTAGGGGAGGCAAAGAGTAGGTTGCATATTAATCAGGAAACCTCACAGGGAAGATGAGTTTGGAAGGAAGGCTTGAAAAGGGGAGGAAGTAGTCAAGTAGATGTATAAGGAAGAGTTAGAGTAGACACCACAGGATGTGCCTGGAGTATTAGTGGAACAGCAGAGAGGCCAGTGTGTCTGTATCTGAGTGTGGGGGACAAAGGTAGAATCAGCTGTTAGGAAAATGTTTTGGTAATTCAGGTAAGTTTCAGGGGCCCAGATCAGGGAGATAGTTATAAAGATGGGGAGAAGTGGTGATTCTGGATATATTTTAAATGTAGAGTCGATAGAATTTCCTGATGCATTGCTTGTGACTTTTAAGAGAAAGAGAGGAGTCAAGGTTGCTTAAATTGTTAACAGTTTAGTATGCTAAAAATACTTCTTGCTACTTTCTTTCCCTGAAAAGAGATAACAACAAGAAACCTGATAATATGAAGTGCTGACAAGAATACAGAGCAATTAGAATTCTCATACATTGCTGGTAGAAATACAAAATGGTACAGCTGCTTTGAAAAATAGTTTGGCAATTTCTTGCAACATGATTCAACAGTCCCCTTCCTAGATATTTACCCAAGATAAATGAAAACATATGTCCACACAAAAACTTTAGGCAACTCTTTATAGTGACTTTATTCATAATATCTCCAAACTGGAAACAACCCAAATGTCTTTCAGCTGGTAAATGGAAAAACAGACTGTAATAGATCCACAGAGTGGGATATTACTCAGCAATAAAACGAGCTACTGATACATGTATGAATATCAGATACTTCATGTTAAATGAAGGAGGCTGACTCAAAGGGTTACCAGCTGTGTGATTCCACTTATATGACATTCTGGAAAAGGCAAAATACATACATGGAAAAAGCAAAATACAATCTTCCATCCTACGGGATGGAACATCACCGTCACTGGTTGACAAACAGTGGAGGAGGAGTTGATTGTAAAGGCATGAAGGAACATTTTGGTATGTTGGAAATGTTCTGTATCTTGATTTTGGTGGTAGTTACATGATTATACATGTTTTTTAGCAAACAAAGACCTGTGCATCTGAAAAGGGTGAGTGAATTTTACTGTGTATAAATTATGCCTCAGTAAACCAAATTTCAAAATTAAAAAGTAAACCAGACTTAGAGAGAAAAGCTCCTCTTACATCTTAGCAGTGCAGCAGACACTCTAGAAAGAAGTTTCCCCTGCCAAAAGGACAAAGCATTCTTTCGAAGGGTCTTAGTGACTCTGTCATTGTTTCTGTATCTTCATGGCTCCTGACAAATCCTACCTAGGTTTGATCTAGTAACTCAGTAGCTTAAAAAACAGCCAGCCAACACTCCCACCCCAAGAAAAAAACCAACCCTCGTGGTTTAAAGGATATCTGCAATGCCAGAAGGAGAGAGACAGGGTCAGAGAAGGGAGGATAGTGCGGAGAGAAACAGAAACTTAGAAGTTGCTGTTATCATTGGCACAATTTGAAACATCTGGAAATTGGACAGTTCTTTCCATAGTTAAGCCCATTTTTTCACCAGAGATATTACCAAGAACTGCGTATGTGCAGAGCTGACTTAACCTGTTGGACAATTTTGAAAGCTCAGTTTCTAAGAAGGAATAAGGATTTATTTGACATTCCCAATTCAGTCCTACTGACTGACTGCCTCACTGGGTGACCCCAGAAAGGCAGATCACTCCTGTTCTCTTTGCCTCTGTTCCCTCATATATACTATGAAAGAGTAGCTGAGTGATCACTCAGATTCCTTCAAGAGCTAAGGTTCTGGGTTCTGTGATTTCATGGCTGAAGGAAGTGTGACATGTTGATAAGGTGGGGAACAAAGCAAAGCAGAGAGACATAAAGGAAAAGAAAGAGAAAAGGGGAGAATTTCCAAGAGTAGATTTTGTGATGAAAATAATAACAATAATGACTATTTATTAAGCATGTACTCTATACCAGGCACTGTTCTAGGTGCTTAATGTATATAAATTATTTAAGGTATTCCTTCAAAGGGGGAAATTCTAGGAAATATGAAATGTTTTACAACTGAAGATAAGAGATTAAAGTATAAAATAAATAATTGAGCATTAAAGCCATGTACCTTAGCTAAGAAAATGTTGCTTTCTAAACCAGACTGATGTAATCAAATCAAAAGGCGTCTTTAAGGGTAACTGTTTTTAAAGTATCAGGGACACGGAAAATGAAGTATTATAATTAATAAGGAATTATAATAAGGATGTGTAAAGTCAGAACTTGGATGGAAAGCGAGAACACCTTTTTTTTTTTTAAATCTTTTTATTGTGAAATAATTGTAGATTCACAGGAAGTTGCAAAAAAATGCACAAGACAGTCCCATCTAAGGGCATCCTTTTTAAGGAAGGAATTTTGAAGAAAATTGGAAGGTGAGAGGTTAACAGTTCAAGAGAGTGTAGGCAGATAAATGTTATATATTTGATATTGTCCTTTAAGTGAAATCAGTATAAATTTTAAGATTAAAAATGTTATAAGAATATTTGTATTATATTCCAAAATTATTTTGTTATATTTATTAAATGGGAAAAGAGAAATGGTTTGGTAGAGGTAAGACTTTGAATTCCTTAGGAAAGAAATTTCGATGTCAAGGTGGTAGTTAAAATAATATGTTAGTGCGTGTAAGAGTTGGGATTTGTGACAAAAATAAATTAGGGAATGATTATTTTCTGGATAAAATGATTCTTAAACAAAAGAATTCTTGGAAAGCATTGCTATCAATAGAAAACTAACCTGATTAATTTTTAATGATTTATTAAAAGATATAATTTGCATAAAGCTTTATAACAGTCTTTTTTATAGAGATCTACATAATTTGTGCTTAACTATACATTATAGTGAATTTTGAAATAACCTATGACATATTTTTGCTTTCTGGAGGATCAGTTTTCGTTTGTTTTTTTGAGACAGAGTCTCACTCTGCGGCCAGGTTGGAGGGCAATGGCACAATCTTGGCTCACTGCAAGCTCTGCCTCCCAGGTTCAAATGATTCTCCTGCTCCGGCCTCCCAAGTAGCAGGGACTACATGCACATGCCTCCACGCCCAGCTAATTTTTTGTATTTTTAGTAGAGATGGGGTTTCGCCGTGTTAGCCAGGCTAGTCTCGATCTCCTGACCTCGTGATCCACCCGTCTCGGCCTCCCAAAGTGCTGGGATTACAGACGTGAGCCACCATGCCCGGCCCCAGACAGTTTTTTGAAAGAACTGGTTAGTGTTTGAGTAACCTAAGTCAATTTAAAAGGAGTCATTCCCGGCTGGGTGCGGTGGCTCGTGCCTGTAATCCCAGCAGTTTGGGAGGCCGAGGTGGGCGGATCATGAGGTCAGGAGATTGAGACCATCCTGGCTAACACTGTGAAACCCCGTCTCTACTGAAAACACAAAAAATTAGTCGGGCATGGTGGTGGGCGCTTGTAGTCCCAGCTACTCAGGAGGCTAAGGCAGGAGAATGATGTGAACCTGGGAGGCGGAGCTTGCAGTAAGCTGAGAGTGTGCCACTGCACTCCAGCCTGGGCAACAGAGTGAGACTCTGTCTCAAAAAAAAAAGGAGTCATTCCCAGTAGGTTTTATGTTGCCATGTGTAATGATGAGAGAGCTAGTATGTGCGTACTTCCTTCCCTGAGCTCTGAGGCTGTTTAATCAGATGGGTCTGGAAGGAGGCATTTATGTTATGCAAGTGCTAGTGTTGACAGCACCTTATCTCCTGTGTAAAAATCATTTCCATGTTGTCCTTTAAATATAATAAATATTAATCACATTCACCGCTACAGTAGATTATAACTTGTGAATGTTTATGTTTTTGAAAAGAAAAAAAGACTTAGCCCATTAACAGGGTAAACAAACTATGACTCTAGGTTGTTGATTTTTCTCCAGCTCTGATACTACCCACACAAATGAACATCTCGAGAAATTAAGCCTCTTTCCCCATATTGTTCCTTCATTCTATTCACCTTGGGTGATCACGGGGTATTTCTATCTTTGTAGTACGTTGTGATTTTCAAGAAACAAGAAACGCTACATGTCTTAAAAGTATTCTTTTAAAAGAATATGTGCCTAGAATATATAAAGAACTCTCAAAACTCAATGGTAGAAAAACAAACAATCCAATTAGAAAATGGGCAAAGACACGAAGAGACATTCCACTGAAGAGTATACACAGATGGCAAATAAGCACATGAAAAAGATGTTCAATATCATTAGCCTTTAGGGAAATGCAAATTAAAACCACCATGAGATATTACTACATACCTATCAGAATGGCTAAAATAAAAGATAGTAACAACAGCAAATGAGGATGCAGAAAAATTAGATCACTAATACATTGCTGGTAGGAATGTAAAATGATACACCTCCACTGCTGATATTTAAAAAAAAAAAAAAAGGCTAGACATGCCACTACCATATGACCCCAGCAGTTGTATCCCTGGGCATTTATCCCAGAGAAATGAAGACTTCTGTTCACACAGAAACCTGTACACAAGTGTTTATTGCAGCTTTATTCATCATAGCCAAAAACTGGAAACAACTCAGATGTCCTTCAACAGGTGAATGGTTAAAAACAAGCTGTGGGCGTTTATACCATGGATTACTGCTCAGCAATAGAAAGGAGTGAACTCTTGATGCACACAACCTGTATGAATCTCCAGGTCATTATGCTGAGTGAAAAAGCCAGTCACAAAGGTTACATAGTGTATGATTCCATTTGTATAATATTCTTGAGATGACAAAATTATAGAAATGGAGAGAGCATGTTAGTGGTTACCAGGGGCTAATGAGAGGATGAGAGACAGAGGCAATGTTTACAATGGAGGAAGACGGGGAATCCTCATGGTGATGGAAATGTTCTCCATCTTGACCATCAGTGTCAATACCCTGGTTGTGATACTATACTATAGTTTTATAAGATGTTACCATTAGGGGAAACTGGGTGGAGGGTACGCAGGAGGTCTCTGGGTTGTTTCTTACCATTGTAAATGTAAACTTTGAGATAACTATGTAAATCTCTAGTTATCTCAAAATTAAAAGCTTAATGTAAACAACAAAAAGAGAATATATCATCTTTCTGTAGTTGCTTATATTCAGACCCTGGACAGCTTAATCAGAGAGGGTTGTCCTGGACTTAGTTTTTCTCTCTCCCATGCTTCTGTGGTAGGATTTGATCAAAGGCAGAGTCATCCCTTTTAGGAAATCAGTAAGAGGGAAATTACCCTCTTCCATTCTGAAAATGAATATCGATGGAAGCCTTAGAGGAGAAAGAAGGAAAGACGTCCTGTGTCATTCAAGGAACAAATGGAAATGGAAGAGGGTAGTTATTTCCCCAGTCCCCATCTCTGAAAGCTTTCTGCCTTGCAGGGGGTTGGGATTTGAAGCAGATTGTGTGATCGTTGTGTGTTTTGGCTCACCAGTCTTTATAGTATCCATTAGGGTAAGCTTCTGTCCACCCACCCAGCAGGATGCCCCCAGAGTGTGGATGAATGTTTGATTCACCAAGCCCCACAGATAGCTCTGATCATTGCTTTGTCTCTGACACAAGCCTGAAGTTTAGGAGCTTATCAGAGGGAGAGAGAGAGCACCTGTATGATGAATGATAGGGTCATTTCTGTTGGTAGAGGAATTTATGGCATTGATTGTATGCCAGTGGATATTTGTTGGATGGATACATTGAATCATAATTTTCTGAGGACAATGTTTTTCTCCTGAAACTTTTTGTAATATGGCTAAATTAGAAGTCATCTTTTGTTCCCCTTTCTCGTATTAAAGTAAGAGATTTATCCTTGGGACATTTTGCCAAGCAGAATGGACAGACAGCTTTAGCAGTTGGAAGAGCTCTCCATGTCTCTTCCTTTCTCTAAAGGCATGGTTGAAGGTGATCAGCACCATGGAAATCCAATCTACTCTTTTCCTGGTGGAAGATTAAGTTCCTTCTGGATTGGGTACAATCATAACGATAACAATATTAATCATTTTACTAATATTTTCATTTATTGAGTACCTTGTATGTGCTACTGTGTTAGCTCTATTGTATGTATAATTTTATTTGTTATAATAACCTTTTGAGGAGGTATCATTGTATCCCCATTCTTAGGTGAAGAAATCAAGGCTCAAGCAGCCTAAAACACTTGCTTAGTTATAGGAAATATCATAGGAAAAAGTCATAGGAAAGTGGTTGGTGGCCTAATGGAAAAGCTCTAGTTTTAGGGTCAGACCCATGTTTAAGTTCTGGTTCTTCCTCTTAATTCATCTTAGCTATGTGACCTTGGGTCAGCTTCTTAACTTCTTTGAGGTCATAGCATCGTACCTGGCATATAACAGCTATTACTATATCAAATAATTGTTTCTCAAGAAAAGAAGCAAGAGGTTAAGTGAGAGGGAATAGTTAGAACATTCCTCAAACTTTCCTGTTACATCTCCTTTTCTTAAAAAATTAGCCTGTGAGTATAAAGAACTTAAAACATCTGGGCTATTTTCTTTGTGAAATTCCCAAGATCACCCAACTATTCACTGCCAAAGCTAGGATAATCCATCCTGTTGGTTTCAGTAAGATTTAGCTCATAAATATAATGCAGTTTGTTAAGGCTCAAGAGCTTAACTAGTCGAAGCCTCTGGTTTTGTGTCCTTGGGCAAGTAATTTCATTAATTTGAACCTCAATTTCCTCCTCTGTAAAATGGGGTTAATAATAGTACATATCTCAAGCGTTATAATGAGAATTAAATGAGGTAATGCATATGATAATAATGTATTTAGCCCAGTTCCTGGTATATATTAAGTGCCAAGTAAGTGTTATCTACCATAATTTTTTGTTATTTCTTTAAAACAAATTACCAGGATTAGTCTTCTGGACACAGCACTCCAAGTCAAGTCTTCTGTCTTACATCTTATTTATGCGTGTAATGTGGTATTCCTTTGTTTTCTTTCCTTTTTCCCCAAAAAGCTTTTATAGTCAAGAGGAATCTTAACAGTCAGTGGTATCTTAGACTTGGGGAAGTAGGTTGTGCAGGTACACATTCCTCCAGACCTGGCTTTTCCTAAACACTGACCAGAATATGTACATATCACAGTTAGGAATCTAAGATTCACCACTTTAGAAGGAAATCTCTTTTACTTACTACGAAAGGATTAAGAGAGGGAGAATTGAGAAGCTCAGGCCTTTTTGACCGTGTTATTAATCTCGTAACTGCCCCAGATCCCCTGCCTTTATTGAAGAAGGAAAGCCACGTTTGTTGCCTCCATTCTGAACCGAATCATGAGACTCTAGGCAATAACTGCCATTGAGGATGGCTAATTATGTTGTTTAATTTTATTTAAGGCTTTGCAAGAATATTTGGATGCCTACCCTTTATTATGTGATGGAGTCATTAGAATAACTTTTATATTGCATTGTGGTTTTCTCTTAAGTATGTTCCTGTTGTGCACAGATGAATTTGTAATGCAGAATGTCAGCATAGTCTATATTTAATTGTACCTGCTGTTCTCATTCATTAGAACGCAGTCCCCAAGAAATAACTAGATAGATATATTGGTTTTTTTCTTTTCATAAGACAATTAAACATAATGAAAGAGCATTGCTGAAGATCCCAGGCACAGTGCTAGGAGAGGTTACTAGGAGTGGAGACCTGCTAATGCGCCCCCTGGCTCCTGGTAAACTGAGAGTGGCTTCCTGGTATTCACACGGTGTAACTGCTTTATAGGGGGAAAAAGTTGAAGAGAAGTTTATTTCTGCTTCCATTATCATCCCACAACAGCCACATGCCACATTCAAAAATGTTTCTGTAAGAATTGTACCGTGTCTGTTTCTAAGAGCATTCAGTGAGACATGTAAAAGTTCAGAGCAAATTAAGTGTTTTAAGTATGAAACAAAACAAAGACCAAAAAGAAGTAGAAGTTGGAGATACCAACAGCACCTGATGTGAATAGGTCACAGCAAAAAGAGAATCCTCAGTTGGTATGGTTTTTCTTTTCTGACAGAAGAAAGCATATAGCTGATACAAAATCACAATTTTCTTTAGAACTGATCTTACCAGACACCGGGCACAGCGGCTCATGCCTGTAATCTCAATGCTTTGGGAAGTCGAGGTGATCAGATCATGAGATCAGGAGTTTGAGACCAGCCTGGCCAATATGGAGAAACCTCATCTCTACTAAAAATACAAAAATTAGTGGAGCGTGGTGGCGGGCACCTGTAGTCCCAGCTACTCAGGAGGCTGAGGCAGGAGAATCACTTGCACCTGGGAGTTGGAGGTTGCAGTGAGGTGAGATCGTGCCACTGCACTCCAGCCTGGCGACCCAGTGAGACTCTATCTCAAAAAAAAAAAGGAATCTTTCCAGGAAATTACCATTTGGCTCCCTATACAAAGCACATTAAGTAACTTCAGCTGTAGTTTTGTGAAGGAGCTTTTATTTGTTTTGAACAGCCCTCTTGGCACCCAGCCAGATCCTAGCCAAGGGTAACCTCCACCCTGACCCCTGATTGTGCTGGGGGCAGGGTCTGGGCAGTGGGCGGAGGAGCCCTTTTGTGAAGACTTCAGGAAAGCACATGCTCTTGAGGCTCTGGCCTTTGTTAGCAAGCTTCTGCTTGATGCTGTTTCTGTAGATTGTTTAATGGCTAATTGGTGCAGAATGTGTAAAAATACAGTTTCCTGCATGAAGCAGTTATGGGTGGCAACATGGGTTGTCTCAACATGATACCAATTTCCACAGACGATTTGGTCAATTCAGTGGGGGAAAAAAAATCAGTCAGTCCAGCCTGAAAATCAGAGCAGTTACTTACGGTTATTGAGGCAACTATGGTTGGTGGATCAAATTTTTCATGTTTGAATCAGTGTTTTTATATTTTATAGACATAGCTTTAGTCATTTTTGGAAATAATCTTAAATACACAGAAGTAACATTTTTAAATTAGTATATTTGTTTAAATATTTGTAACCACAGTTTATCACACCTAGTGCATATCAGTTCTAGGAGGAAATAACCATTTTACCATTGATATATAGTATATTATATGTAATTAACTGATCTTTCATACTTTGTTGTAGAGTAGGAGAGTGACCACAGTGACCACAAAAGCACCTGCAGAAACTATGGATTATCAATTTATTTATTAGTAATTAATTAGTAATGGTAATGAGAAATCAAGTGTTTTGAGGTTGATTTTTTAAAACAGCTTTCTTGATATATAATTTGCATGCCATAAAATTCACCTACTCAATTCACTGATTTCTACTAAGTTTATGAAGTTGTGCAACCATAACCATATTCCAGTTTTAGAACATTGTCATCACCCCAAAAAAGTATCCTCATGCTCATTTGCAGTCAGTCCCTGCTCCTGTCCTCAGCCCCAGGGAACCACTAATTTACTTTCTGACTCTTAGAAAAGATTTGCCTTTTCTGGACATTTTGTATAAGCAGAATCATACCACATGAAATCTTTGTGCCTGACTTCTTTCATTTAGCATGATGTTTTTGAGATGAGTCTGTGTTATAGCATGTGTCTGCAGTTCATTCCTTTTTATTGTTGAATAGTATTCCATTGTATGGGTATATCACATTTTGTCTGCTTATTTACTAGTAGAGGGACATTTGGCATTGTATCCACTTTGGGACGATTATGAATAATACTACTTTTCATACACAAGTCTTTTTGTGATTCTGTATTTTTATTTCTCTTGAGTAAATACCTAGGAGTGGAATTGGTATATTTCTTTAAATATTTGTAAATCATAGTTTATCAGGCCATCTAGCACATATCAGATTTGAGAAGAAATAATTATTTTACTGTTGGTATATAGTGTATGATTAGTGTAATGAACCAATGTTTCATACTTTGTTAAAGATAGAGTAGGAAAATGACCACATAGTGACTACAAAGGTTATATGATAGGTTTATGCTTAATTTTTAAGGACACTTTGAGGCTGATTTTTATTTACCTAAAACCACCTACGGTTATCCTTAGCATGACTGAAGGCCCTTTTAATAAACTCTTCCAGTATTTCTGCTCCCTGATATTTTTCTAATAATCATCTAAGCACTTCAAGTTATTGGATGGAACTGCATCATAACCACCTATTATCTACTTGGGCTGTCACTGCTGCAACTCAAAGATTTATTGCATCATCGTTAAAAAGCCCAGCTTGCTGTGAAATCTCACTGAATGAGTGGGACAGTAATGTGACAGGAGACACATGTTGTGATTGTATAATGTTAACTCTTCTGTGATCCCAGCTGAACACACTTGCTATCCTAGAAGAAGCCTGCCTTCAGGTGGAGCTGGTGTAATGAAAGTTAACCTCATTTAGCATTTGGATATGAGCCAGTATATTAAATGATCCACATCCTGATTTCCTAGAGTGGAAGTCATCATTACCAATTCTACAAAGCAGTAGCTTTGTAGTATATTTGGTACATTCAAGTTTACAAAATATTTTTCCCATTCATTTGATTCATTCAACATTTCACTGACCTCTAGCTCTGTGCCAGCAGTGCTAAGCACATGGGCTCACTTCATTCTCTTAACATCCTTGTCAATGTAGGAAGATCAGATATCAAGATATCAGATATCAGTATATCATATACAGGATATGATGTACAAGATCAGGGATGATATCTTCCGACACTGGCAAGGTTATCAGTGAGAATTCAGGATTGTTATGAGAATTAAGTGAAATTGTGTACTCAACACTGAGCATGTGAGTGTTGTGAGTACACACACCCACACGTACATGTATGCTCAGAGAGGTTTAAATGATTGGTCCAGTCTCACAGTCCGTATGCAGGGGCACTTTCCAGGGCATCACTCTGCTTCCCTTAAGGGAATCTGACCCACAGGAATCTATTTTGATGCCTATAAAAGCCTACTGCATAAAATGACTAAATCTTTTAAAATGAAAAAGATAAGGAGTATTGGATATTAAAAACAAGTCACTTTGCATTGTACCTTTATCTTACTATTTCCAAAATGATATTCATCTCTTGGCCAAGATAGCTTAAACCTAAACCTTAAATTAGGAAACACCTAAACATGGTATTTCATTTTTAATGCAAAAGGAGAGTAAGTTAGTTTGCTTTTTCACTAGAGGTTTATGTGTTGCGGTAGAAGAAACTTATTTCTCTTTAGTGCTATGAAAAGGACCTATAATTCCAGGCTTCAACACACCTCATTTGTATTTTCTTTGAGAAAATGTCTCAGTTAAAATCAATGCCCTAGTATTCATTTGAGCTCCCTTGTCTTCAATAAAACTAATTGATAAACCCTAATAATTAATGGCCTGATTAAACCAAAATGACTTACATCTGCCCTGATGATTGCCATTTATAATCAGTCACTTTAGTGACTCATCTTTTCTGTGCTTTGCTTACAGAAGAAAGGCTGTGATGTTTTTAAGTGAACTGAATGAAAAGCTGTGTATGCCTTCAATTGCTGTTTGTTTTCCATAACTTGATATTGCATTAAAATAAGCATAAATATAACTACCTCCTTAAAAGTAATCTTTCCGCCTAATCTGTTGTGCTATTGTCTATGGCTTCGAGTGAAGCTGAAAACAAACAAGAAAAAAAATCAAATCATTTCAGTGTTCCTGGAGCTTTTTTTTTTTTTTTTTTTTAAGATAGAGTCTTGTTCTGTCACCATGCTGGAGTACAGTGGTGCAATCTCAGCTCACTGCAACCTCCGCCTCCCTAGTTTAGGCGATTCTCCTACCTCAGCCCTCAGCCTCCCAGGTAGCTGGGACTACAGGCATACGCCACCACGCCCAGCTACTTTTTTGTATTTTTAGTGAAGACAGGATTTCGCCATGTTGGCGAGGCTGGTCTCGATCTCCTGACCTCATGATCCACCCACCTCATCCTCCCAAAGTGCTGGGATTACAGGAATGAGCCACTGCACCTGGCCCCTGGAGCTATTCTTAAGAGTTGTAGGTTGGCTGGGTGTGGTGGCTCATGCTTATAATCCCAGCACTTTGGGAGGCCAAGGCAGGTGGATTACCTGAGGTCAGGAGTTTGAGACTAGCCTGGCCAACATGGCAAAACCCCGTCTCTACTAAAAGTAGAAAAATTAACCGGGCCTGTTGGTGGGTTCCTGTAATCCTGGCTACTTGGGAGGCTGAGGCAGGAGAAGCTTGAACCCCGGTATTGGAGGTTGCAGTAAGCCAAGGTCGCATCATTGCACTTTAGCCTGGGTTTCAAGAGCAAGGCTCCGTTTCAAAGAAAAAAAAAAAAAAACAAAAAAAACCAGATACTTCTACTTCTGTCCATGGAATCACTGCTATGGGATTTGCCTTCCACCAAAAATAATTAGGAAACTGGACAAAATAGTGAAACATTTATCTTCAAACTTTAGACAACAGGCAATGTGAGACAGTGATCCCTGAGAGAATAGAAACAAATGAAGTGAGTCCTATAATCACCCAAGCTTTCTGCACAGAAGCCCAAACAAAGCTCAAAGGTCTTACTGAGCTGAAGAGACAGAATTTGGAGTTCAAGGAGACCAAAAATGGCTAGAATTTACAGAGCAGAGTCCTAGAAAGGCAGGAACATGCAGAGAAAGAACTCTAGAATTTGCATAGGCATTTCCTTGTGTCTGGCCTTATATCAGCCTCTGCATTTATAGAGTGAAATCCTACAAAGCTAGACAGCAGCTACTGTTGAGAAAAGAAAATTTCTGGGGAACTGTAAGCTGAACAATTCCCAAAACTTATACAAGGTTGGGAATCTTTTAAATTCCAATAATCCAGTGTAGAGAGGGCTCATTAAACACATTGAAGAACTCAAGAAAGACATTAGAAGGATTATGCTTTAGCAGTGGGGCTAAACTAGCCCTGTAATAGAGGTTACTCTCAACTCTCCTAAAATAAAAGCTCTAAAATCAGCCTCAAAATGATTCAGCTGTCAGTATTCAGCAGCTATACTACTTGCCAGTATCAGGTCCAACACACTGGATTACAATAAAATCTAGCACTTGACAACACAAGATCCACAACATTGAACATCCACATAAAAAGTAGACAAGCAAAGACTTTTTCTTCTGATTATGGATGAAAAACTATAACCGGGAAAAAAAAAATCAATCAATAGAAATAGATGCCCCCCTCCCACATACACATCAGAAATAATGGACTTTGCAGACAGGACTTTAGAATAGTTTTTTATAAAAACTATATATGCTCAGGGAATTCATAGGAAACATGAGCATAATGAGAGAAATGGAAGACAAAGAAACAAGTTGAACATTTATTTTTCAATTACGAAAAATATCTGAAATTAAAATTTCATTGATGGAATTAACTGGATTAGACACTACAGAAGAAATTATTGTGATCTTGAGGTTAAAGATCTAGAAATTATCCAAAATTACTCATTCCTACTACTAGAAAAAATATTTTTTTAAATGAGTACAATCTTAATGATCTTTGAGACACTATCAAGAAGTCTAAGATGTACGTGTAAGTGGAGTCTCAAAAGGAGAGGAAAGAGAAAAGGAAACAAAAAATAATTTGAAGAAATAATAGCTGAAAACTTTCCGAATTTGGTGAAGCCTATAAGTCCACAGATCTAAGAACTCAAGAACTCTAACCAGCATGAACACAGAACCACACCAAAGCACATCAAAATCAAAATTTTGATAACCAGTGACTAAAAAGAAAATCTTAAAAATATTCACAGAAAACAGAGCACATTAAGTAGAGAAACAAAGATAAGAATGACAGCCGACTTCTTGTCACAAGCTATGCAAGCCAGAAGATAATGGAAGGACATCTTTACAATGTTGAAAGAAAAAAGTTATTCCAGAATTCTGTGCCCAGCAAATACATTTTCCAAAAATAAACAGCTAAATAAAGACTTTTTCAGATGAATATGAGAGAATTCATTGCCAGTAGACCAGCATTACAAAAAAAATGTTAAAGGAAGTTATTTAGGATGAAGGAAACTGATGATGGATGGTTAGATCTACACAAAAGAATAAATAGTTTCACAAATCATGGATAAATAAAAAGATTTTTTCTAACTTTTAAATGTCTTTAAAATATAATTATATAAAGGGAAAATAAAGACATAATATTATGGAGCTTATAGTGTACATAGAGGAAAGATGTATGAAAATAAAAGATGAGAAGAAGAAAGTGGAAATATATTATTGTAAGGTTTGTACATTATAAATGAAATACCCTAATATTACTTGAAGGTAGACTGTAAGAAGTTAAAGCAGCATATTGTAAATGTTAGAACAGACATAAATAAATAAAGCTTCAAACAGGCTGGCAAAATTCAACCCATGGACAAAAATTGGGCCTTTGCCTGTTTTTAACACAATGGCGTTGGAACACAGTCATGGCCATTCATTTCCATGTGGCCTATGGTTGCATTTGCACTACATCAGCAGAATTTGAGAAGTTACCACAAAAAGCTTGTAGCTCTTAAAGCCTGAGATATCTACTTTATGACTCTTTACAGCAAAAATTTGCCAACCTCTGGCTTAGAAGCAAATAGTAGAGATTAGTGGAATGCTAAGAACTAGCCCAGCTAACCCAAAAGAAAGCAGGAAAAGAAGAAAAAAAGGAACAAAGGACAGATGGGGCAAATAGAGTTGAACCCAGTCATATCAATACTTAACGTTAAGTGTGAATGATCTTAACGGTCCAATCAAAAGCACAAATGTCAAACTGTTTAAAAGAGCAAGACACAACTGTACAGTGTTTCAAGACACCTATTTCAATTATAATGGCAGATATATCATCCAACAATCATCATCAGATTGTGAAAGAAAAATAATAACATGGCCAGGCACGATGGCTCACACCTGTAATCCCAGCACTTTGGGAGGCCAAGGCAAGCAGATCACTTGAGGTCAGGAGTTCGAGACCAGCCTGGGCAACATGGTGAAACCCCCATCTCACTAAAAATGCAAAAATTAGCTGGAGGTGGCGGCAGGTACCTGTAATCCTAGCTACTCAGGGGGCTGAAGAGAATCACTTGAACCTGGGAGGCAGAGGTTGCAGTGAGCCAAGATCACACCACCGCACTCCAGCCTAGGCAACAGAGTGAGACTGTGTCTCAAAAAAGAAATAATAATAATAACATGTTGTGGGGTTTATAATTTATGAGAAGAGGCAAAACTAATGTATAATGACAAAACCACTCAGTGATTCACCAAAGGCTGGGGGTCAGGGTGCAATTGACTGTAAAGTTTTTAAACTTTTACACAGCAAATTTTTGAGGTAAGTTTACAAACTTTTTGAGGTGAGCTTAAAAACTTTAAAAGTTTCTAAACCTGGAGGTAGGAGGGAGATGATGAAAATAGAATGAACAAAGGTTTCATGATTTTCTTTGAGACAGTGATTAAAACAGTCCAGTTGGAATGCAAAGATTGGTTTGAGGATGACTGAATGTCTAGTACTTGAAACTTTTAAACTTTAAACACAGCAAACTTTTGAGGTGATGGAAATGTTCTATATCTTGATTGTGGTGTAGTTGCATGGATGTAGACATTCGTCAGACTCATCAAACTACATTCAAAATGGCCGCAGGAAAATTGATTTTTGTAATGAGATTTATTTCAAAAAGTAAAGTGAAACAAGAAGTTTCTCTTCACACATTCTGAACTTTTTAGAAGTTAAATCAGAGGGAAATACAGTAAGTTATGTTGGTCTTTTAAATGCTGGCCTGAAGACCAGGCTGTATTGGATTGGTTTCTGGTTCAGTAAATTTGGAGTGGAACACAAAAAGCTTTATTTTTTAAATATACACAGCCAAGCTTAGGAGCTATTTATTTGCATAACTTTCATTGTCTTATTAAAAGAAACATCCCTATTGTTCAGAAAGAAAACCCCACTTAGAATATACATAGACAACATTGTTATCCTAAAATCTCATGAGCAGTATTTTTGTTCAAAGAATATACCAAACTGCTTCTTGGTCTACGTGCTCCTGGGGGCCAGAGATGGAGTCTTACTCATGTTTCTCTCCATAGCACCTAGTACCATATCTGGCACTTGGTAAGGTATCAGTAAATATTTGTGAGTGAGTACTTTTAAATGACTATGGATTCTTCTCAGAATTAAGTGTCATTTTGAAATGTATTCATTCTGAAGTGTAGTCCATTAAATGGGAAAAGATGGAACTCCTTCTCAGGCCAAATTCATGCTTTTATGGATCAGCATGTTAGTTCACCTGTTTAGTAGAGATAGCATTTATTCACCATTTGCTCAATAAATATTGTTTCCTGTATGTACCAGACACCATTCTAGATGTGGTAGTGAACAAAACAGACCAAGTATGCATTCATGGAGCTTCCCTTTAAGAGGGGAGTACTGAGAATTAACAGATCTGTATGTAGAAATACAGCATGTTGATGGTGCTAAATGTTAAGAACACTGAAGCAGAAGAAAAGGGAAAGGAAGTATCTTAGCTGGGAGGGTATTGCTACTGCATACCAGGTGGTTTGGAAAGGCTTCCCTTAAAAAGGTAAGAATCTAAAGCAAAGGAGAAAAATTCAGGCAAAAATCTAAAGCAAAGGTACACAATTTGTGGAAGCATAATATTTCACGGACACAGAACCACAAAGCAAGAGCATACCTGGCAGGTAGGCCAGTGAGCTGAAGCAGAGTGGACATGGAAAAGAGTGGCAAGGTGAGAGTATGGGACAGCTCACAAGGGCCTTGGGGACCTCTGGGAGGACTTTCCATTTTTGCACTGAGTTGGAAAGGCTTTGGTGGTTTTAGGCAAAGAAGTGACGTGTCTGACTTAGGTTTTAAAGGGATCACTTTAGCTGCTGTGTTGAACACAAGCTATAATAGAGCAAGTGTAAAACTAGGGAAACCATCTCAGTAGCATTGTTGAGGAAAGGGTGCATATAGTCTGGCAAAAATGTTTCCTCATAAACATCACATTGGTTTTACAGTCCTACTTACTGGGCTTTGGAAATTATTTTCTTTGAGCTAGTATTTTACTCAAATACAGCTTAAATTGCCACTGTAGCAATAGAAGTTATTTTCTAAATAGAATGAAATATACAACTTTTTCTAGCTTGGTTAATTACCAGTTGATAATAATAATACACTTATAGAATGTTGGACAGTTTAAAAAGCAATTTTACATTCATTATCTCATCTAATCCTCACAGTTCTCAAATATTGACATGGTAACTGTTATCTCCCTACAGAGTTGGAAACTAAAACATCACATGCCAAGGCCAGTCATGTGTCAAATTTGTGACAGCATCAAAAAGACTAAAACCCAGGTTATCTGTCTCCTAGCCCAGATTCATTGACTTTGTTAAAGGGGGCTGTTAGGTTCAAATTATCTCAAGGTTGCTGGTAAAGGGGACATTTATATTAGCAAATTTAATGTATCATTTAAAAAGCTGTCAACCAGTGAGCGAGATACTGTGCTCAGAAGGGATACATTTGAAGATATATAAATTAAACTCCTACCCTGTGAACCTAATTCTTTGAGTGATGATACTGATAACAGCAAATACATTAAGTAACTCTTAGTATAAAATGTCATAAAAGCCAAGTGTGGTGGCAAACACCTGTAGTCCCATTGACTCGGGAGGCTGAGGCAGAAGGATCACTTGAGCCCAAAAGTTTGAGGTCAGCCTGGGCAACATAGCAAGACCCTGTCTCTGAAATACATACATACATACATTACATACATAAATCATATGCTTTGTCCCAAACAAATGGTACAGACAGTAGACACTACAGCAATTCAAAGAAGATAGTGACTGATGGCCTGAGATGAAGGATGGGCAGGATTCAGATAAATGGAAAATATGGAGGAAAGGTTTCTAAACCTGGGAGTGGGAGGGAGATGATGAAAGCAGAATGAACAAAGCCTTAATGAGGGTTTTTTTTTCTTTTGAAACAATGATTAAAACAGTCTCATTGGAATGCAGAGATTGATTTGAGGATGACTGGATGTCTACTACTTTCACACATAAAGTACTTCTGAAAACCAGGTTGAGGGGAGAATGTGCGAAGTCATACAGTAGGCTTACATGTACGTTAAAAAAATGTTGGAAAGCCGGAAAAATGCAGTCAGGTTCTTATTTACACCTTGTCTTTTGGAATATAGTTTAGCAGTTTTGTTGTTTTATTATTTTCTCTTTCCATTGATCCACTTAAGTCAGATGTATCTGATTGAAACTAAAGATTTGCTGCTTTTAGCATAGCTCTTAATTTCCAGGCAGCACCTTCTTCGAGGAGCTCAAAATATTTGTTCATTAACTGTCTCCATCTGATGTGGTGGCTTAAGAATGGTTTAGGGCAAACTTGTCCAACTCATGCTCCGCAGGGCCACAGGAGCCACAGGATGGCTTTGAGTAGTGCAGGCCAGCATAAATTTGTAAACTTTGTTAAAACATTATGGGATTTTTTTGTGTGTGCCATTTTTTTCTATCTCGTCAACTATCATTAGTGTATTTTATATGTGGCGCAAGACAGTTCTTCCAATGTGGCCCAGGGAAGCCAAAAGATTGTACACCCCTAGTTTAGGATGTCAATATATAAAGGAACAAATTGTCCAAAAGAAAAATATTTAAAACTCAGGGCCCATGATAAGAACTAGATTTGAAAAATAAGACCAAACTATGTAGAATCTAACATTTGTTTCAGTTCAGCAAACATTTAAGTGTCTACTGTGGCTGTCTATGATGTGTTGTGCTAACTGCTGGGGCACACTTGAAAGCACAACCCTATTCTTAAGGAATTCATGTTCTGGTTGGTGGCAGGCATGTCAGAGAATACTTAACCTCCTCCTTAAGGAGAGAAATGATTTAGTGAAAGTGGTATATTTAAGGTTTAATATGATGGTGGTATAAGAATTATGTTGAAAAATTAGAGAAAACTAGACACCAAGAGACCAGGGACTTGCTGGTAAAGGGGACATTTGTCTTAGCAATTTTTTTTTTTTTTTTGAGACGAGTCTTGCTCTGATGCCCAAACTACAGTGCAGTGGTACCATCTCAGCTCACTGCAACCTCCGTTTCCCAGGTTGAAGCAATTCTCCCTCAGCCTCCCGAGTAGCTGAGATTACAGATGACCACCACCATGCCTGGCTAATTTTTGTGTTTTTAGTAGAGATTTCGCCGTGTTGGCCAGGCTAGTCCCGAACTCCTGACCCCAAGTGATCTGCCTGCCTCAGCCTCCCAAAGTGTTGGGATTACAGGTGTAAGCCACTGCTCCCGGCCATGTATTAGTAAATTTAATGTATCATTTTAAAAGCCATCCATCACTGAACAAGATACTGTGCTTGGAAGGGATACATTTTAAGAGGTATAAAGTATACTCCTACCCTGTGAACTTATTTCTTGGGGTGATGATACCAATAAAAAGAGCTTACACCTGCCTGTGCATACCAACTTGAATTCCTAGAGCCTCCCAATAGAGGTTATAGTGTGTGGTATCTGAAGGGCTTGCTACAGAGAGAGACTCTACAGTTCACCCCTCATCACTGAAACAGAATCCTCAACCACAACATGTACTTGTGGTCTCCATTCTTTGTTCTCTCATCCATTCAACAAATGTTTATTGAGCACTTGAAATATATCTGTCACTCTTTCAGGGGCTGGGAGTACAGTAGTCAAGAAAAGAGACAAAGTCCCTGCCTTCATGGAATTTACATTCAAATGTCAGTTATCAGGCTAACTGAGGCTAATAACATTTATCAGGCTAAATGAACTAATGTATAAGAAAATGCCTAGCACATTGCCTGTCACATAAGTCTGATTCAGTAATAGTTGCTGTATTTGAACTTGAAATTTGAATTAAGTGTCTACTCTTGGCAAAATACTTTGTTGTGGTACCCTTTTGCCAGATGGAAGGTCAGGAGAAGATTAACCCATTTACAATTTTTAAAAAAAAGTTACACCAAAAAATTGTCTCCTGTTCAGTGTCAGTGTAGTTGAGATTATATGCTGTTTTAAATATAACCAGTTGTCTCTGCTAGACCACTTTTGCCATAAAAGATGCATTGAAGCAGATGCTGCTCTATACCATCAAAAGTGGTATGCTCTTGTCCTCCTTGGATGGCTTTTTTGGGCTCCCTGAATTCCTGAAAAGACTCATTGTTGTCACTGACGATGCTTCACAGAAATCCTTTGTTTCATTACTCAGCGACTGACTGCTTTGGTGAAATCTATTCAGTTCTTTTGTTAACTGTAACAGCAGTCAAAAATAATGTAAGGGAGGAGAAGGATAAATGAAATAAAGACTAATAAGCACATGCATGTAGACACATACGCATATCTTTTAGATAAATTTCTAAGTATTATCTGAAGTAACATTTGCCTTGTAAAACATGGGAAATAGCAGTGCTACATTCATTTCCTCATCAGTTTCATTCATATACGACCTGTTACCCGTAGCATATGAATGACTTTTCCCTGTTGGCCTCCCGTTGGCCTTACTATTACTTAGATGGGAGGATTAGCCTGATAATTGCACATATAGAGCAAAACTCATCCTTTTTGTGCAAATTCTTTGCAGGAAGATTACCTTTTCTTATCTACCTCCTTTTCCTGAAAAACTACGGATAGGATGATGGGTGTATTTACTGTTGTTGTAAGCCAAAGTTTGATTTCACTTTCACTTGAAATAAACTCTTGCTTCTGTAGAAACCAGAAATTGTTGAAACTGGAGGAGTTGAGACCTTACATTTTACCTTCAGTTAAAAAAAAATGCTTTTCATTAAATTTGTGATTTGAATTTCGGATTGAGCAGATGATGTCATTTCTGCAACTTGGCGTGGTATGCGTATGTGCTTTTAAAGAACAAATGCTGTAGATATATGGAATTAGTTACATGGCCTTTTCTGGTCCCTTTTTAGATGTGAAGCCCTCCAATATGCTAGTAAACACAAGAGGACAGGTCAAGCTGTGTGATTTTGGAGTTAGCACTCAGGTATGTCCCTTTTCCTCCCAGTGTACTCTTTTTCTCTGCAACAACCTCTTTATATTTTCATTCTGTTCTCTGGATTGAAAAATCACCTAGCTGCTAGACAAACAGAAACCCTGCATCTTTTCCTCGGCTGGGAGTGTGTTACTCATTTTTAATCTCTGAGCGAGTTTCCTTCATCAGAATATGATTGTTCATTGTTTAATGACAGTAAAAACTGCTGATATTGTAATTACTACTTACGAATAGCAAACTTCATTGATATGCAGCTTTGATATGAAAGCGTTTTGGCCAGACAAAAGGGAGGGCAGAGTGGGAGCTGTGCCTAGGGAACCCAACTGGCCCACAATAAAAATTAATATTGGGAGCAACAATGGTGGAGGGCCATTACAATGTGCAGCACAAATTTTAATTAATTTCCATTTTGGGCCTCCCCTGAGAAACCCAGTGATAGTGACCCGTGAGCGTGCTGTGATGTTGATTTGAATTGCAGCCACCTTTACTCTCAGCCAAACACGAAGACCAAAGCGAAGGTCATCGTTGTATTATGAGTTGTCAAAGTCTGTTATCCCTCCAGCGTATTTAGTGTTCGTTTCATTCTAGTAATGCATAGGGCTTCATTCACATCTTGAGCCATCTGACTAAAAATTGAGTGTGTTCAAATTCTGCTTTAAATTGACTTTTTATATCAGGCGGGTTTGGGGTACTAAAGCGATAAGCATCCTGCTTAAGTGAATTGTTTAAGGTTATCTGCTATAAACTGTAATGCTGTGCTTGTTTAAATTGGAAATCACATTCAAAAGAAAAGAGAGATTTAATCATTTTTAATGCCTTTGTAGATAAATTTGTTCCCTTTTACATAATTTTTAGTTGATTTATACGAATGATGATTGTAGGTTAAATGAGGAATAATTGCCCATTTTATTTCCACATTATCTTTATATTGTTCTAACAGACTGTTCTGTCTCATAGCTGGTGAATTCTATAGCCAAGACGTATGTTGGAACAAATGCTTATATGGCGGTAAGTAAACTTATGCAAAAATAACATTTAAAACCAACATCTTTATCTTTATGTACTTGGTAATGTATAATTCTTGAATTAATTCCACAGCTTTAGCCTAGCAGATCATAAATTATGAAGTCAATCTACTCATGGTCTGATTTTTAAATCTTTCTAAAAGACATTAGGGTTTTTACAGGAGCTATCAACTTATCTGACTTTGTTGACTTAACTGGTTGGTTCAAGTGTGAAATCGCTGAGTTTTGAAGTTTAATCCTACAGAAAAATTGCACCTTGTAGCATACTGGCCACTTTTCCACATTTCTTATTTAATGAACCCTCAAATATACCCAAATGTCAGTCAATAAAATTGGTTGTTTTTTCTTGGAATATGAACATGCTTTGTCACCAGATCAAAATTAAATTACTGATGTAGCCAAATTATATTTATGGATCTCTGAATGTAAGGGTTTAGGGGGCAGTTCTCTATAGAACTTATACCTCTATATTTTGTTTAGTTGTTATTCATGCCTATTGTAAGATTATTTAGTTGCACTGAAATAAACTACCAACAATAACAAGTAGAAGCATAAGTCTGTTTCAAAGACCAATGTAGACTTGGCTTTTGAGTAAGGGAAGTTATTTGTTTTCATAAATATACTTTAGTTTATGCGTTTTCATAGTCACCTTGAGAGTCAGAGGGAAAAAAAAATTAAACAGGAAACTTATCTAGTATTATTTTTGGAGCAAAGTTTTGTCTTCCTGTAACAACTGAAAGATAATTTTTTATAATGAAAGCTCTAAATTTATTTAGGTAGTCGCTTTCATCTGTAATAGTCTTCATTAATATATCATGAAATTAAATGATGTTAGTATGGATAAAATTGTGGGTCTTATTCTCAGTATTCTGTGTTTATATATTATCTTGATTAAAGATTTAGGGATGGAACCTTGTTCTAAACCTAATTCTAAACCTAAACCTTATTCCCAGAACAATACAAAACTTTGTTTTTTCATTCAGATACCAGAATAGCTCATTTTTTCTTGCATGATTTTTAAAGAAAGTTCATACTTTCTTGTTTAAGTATAATAATAGGAAAAACAAAAAATTAACCTCTGAAGTCATCATATCTGTTTTTATAAAATGTAATCACCTTACTTCCTCTACCAAGTTAGATGAGATTGGTGAACCACCTTTATAGCCTTACTGAATGCTAAGGTTTAAGTCTTTGAAAGATAATGAAACACTGTAATTTTTAAAAAGTGGGGGGACATGACTGTAAATGAAACAATTGCTCAACTAACCAGCATGTTCTTAGTAGCTTTAAATTCCTCTGATAATTAAATTGCATTATATTTTAATGTACAAATCCAGATTACAGTTGTCTTTCCCAGGTGTACATTAAAGAAATTAGTTTTTTATTTTTGTTTATGGGTGAATGTGATGCATCCATCTGTTAACTGAAAATATGAGGATTAAAATTATGAAACGTTAGCTCAGATTGACAAAACTAAAATTGCTTTGCTTCTTAGGTGAGTGAATTCTAGTCGTCAGCTTTGTAGTTCAAGCTATAAAAAGCGTAAGATACCTAGAAAAGGAGCAATGATAGCTGGAGAGTGAACGCTTTGCTCAGTTCAGTAGGAGGCTCTTACTAGCCAAGGCCAAGTACTTACCTACGTGGTGTGAGGTTGGAGATAAGGGGGAGGTGGAAATAACCTATATTATTATAGGACATGTATTAATCCCTACCTTTTATCTGTTGAGAGTCTCTTGAGAGAAAAGAGCTGAGCTTTTTTTTTTTTTTTTAACCACAACTGGTTCTCGTTTTAGCTGGTATATTTTATAATTTTGAGTTCTACATGAGTCCTATGCCAAATATCCATGAACTACAGTTCTCAGGCCAAATTCAATTTACTGGAACAATGTACTAATCACTCTTCTAAGCTCTTACTGCCTATTTTTGTAAATAAAGTTTTATTGGAACATGTCCACACCCATTTGCTTGTATATTATGCATGGCCACTTTAGCACTGCAGTGGCAGAGTTGAGTAGTTGTGACAGTTGCAACAGAAAGTAAATGGCTCATAACATGAAAAATATTTACTAGCTGACCCTTTACCAAAAAAGTTTGCCAGCCCCGATCTATGCCAGTGAAAGCTGTATCTGAAACTGAGCACCTTCAATAATCAACCAGCATTTACTGAGCATCTTCTGTGCTGTCAGTCAGGTACAGTGGAACCATTGTATAATCTAGATAAGACTTGAATGAAACAGGAAACATATTATATGTAGCAGCATTATGTGTGACATAATAAAGACTTAAGTTGTACCAAACATACATTTAGAAAATAAGACAGCCTGGGCACAACGGCTCATGCCTGTAATCCCAACACTTTGGGAGGCCAAGGCGAGTGGATCACCTGAGGTCAGGAGTTTGAGACCAGCCTGACCAACATGGAGAAACCCCATCTCTACTAAAAATACAAAAAATTAGCTGGGTGTGGTGGTGCATGTCTATAATCCCAGCTACTCGGGAGGCTGAGGCAGGAGAATCACTTGAACCTGGGAGGCGGAGGTTGTGGTGAGCTGAGGTCGCGCCATTGCACTCCAGCCTGGGCAACAAGAGTGAAACTCCATCTCAAAAATAAAAAAGAAAAGAAAATGAGATGTACAGTGTACGAATTTGATGATTCAAACAGTATGTGAAAAGGGTGCTTGCACAAGAGAAAGATCACTGTAAATGGATGAGCAAAGACTCAGAAGGCATGGGGCAGGGTGAAGAAGTAGGGAAGAGGACAAATAAAAAATTGCAGGAATATGTAATTAGAAGTCACTTGATACCCTCATTTTACGTATTTCCCTCACTTTATATTCATGCGTACTTCTGTACAGTGATAATAACATCAGTAGTAATAATAGCTTACATTTAAGTAGCTTTATGTGCCAGTCACTCTTCTTACATATATTAACTTTTAAATGCTCACAACACTATGACATAGGTACCTCACACAGTGCCAGACGAGTGAATTAGTTCATGAAAGCTGCATTCCAAAAGTGTCTTGTTCACTAATTATAAGCACAACATTTAACTTTTCATATTACGAATATATTTAACTTCTCATATTACGAATCTTGCTTGTGTTTCAAGGTATAGACAGGCCAAAATTACTTAAATACAGCCAGCTAGGCTACTCAAATATTAAAAAGAAAATATATCAGAATGAAATAGCCCTGCATATGTGAATAATCTCACTTTATTCTGTAATCAGAAGTATAAGATATAGGAAAGATAATTAGGAAAAGGACAGGGAAGCTTTTGTAACATCATTAGTCGTTTAGAAAAACCAAGTATGGGCACATTAAGCAATGTGCTTATAGGAGACTTGAAAAGTCATCTTGATCCAACCTCCGCATTGACCAGTGAGGAGACTGACCTGGAAAAGTGAATTGTCATGCTCAAGGACATACTGTTTTTTTAGGGCCAGATAATTAATAGGTTCAATAGATACCTTCATCCGAAACATGAAAGATTTTCAACCACATTTTAAAAGGATTTTATCCGTAAGGTTTATAAAAGGGGTCTAGAAGCTTGGAGCTTATATTAAATTAACCATTTTTCAGAAATTCTTTATTTTTTTTTTTTTCTTGAGATGGAGTCTTACTCTGTCCCCCAGGCTAGAGTGCAGTGGCATGATCACAGCTCACCACAATCTCTGTCTCCTGGGTTGTCTCCTCAGCCTCCTGAGTAGCTGGGATTACAGGCGTGGAGCACCACGCCTGGCTAATTTTTGTATTTTTAGTAGAGATGGGGTTTCACCATGTTGGCCAGACTGGTCTCAAACTCCAGGCCTCAAGTGATCCACCCGCCTTGGCTTCCCAAAGTGCTGGGCTTACAGGTGTGAGTCACCACACTTGGCCCAGCAATTCTAATTACTAAAAATTTTATTATGTTTTTAAGATAGAAATTCCTAAAACTTTAACTATTCAGTCTTTCTGGCTTACTATCATTTTAAAAATCAAATATAAAATTTGACGCTATTGCTATCATTAACTGAAGTTTTAAAATGAAAAAATCTTACTCAAATACTTGGCCCTTGGGATCAGAAAGTCAATCTAAATAACCATTCCTATCTCCAGAATGTTTTTTTCTGCCCAAGCTATTCCAATTCTTGGAAATTGTCTTTACTTGGAATAAAACCCATACACACTGCATGATCCAACTCAATGGCTATGCTTATGTGGTGGTAGTAATGGTAGTGGTGGTGACTGGAAGGATACTTGGACTAACACCCATACACATTGCATGACCCAACTCAATGTCTATGCTCATGCAGTGGTAGTAATGGTAGTGGTGGTGACTGGGAGGAGGCTAGCATTAACTGGGCATTCCCATGTGGTGTGTACTGAAGCACATTACAGGATTCATTCAGTCTTCACACAACCCCAGGAGGTGTACGTGTTACTGCTATTATTTATTATTACTGTCTTCATTTTATAGATGAGGAAAACAAAGGTCAAAATATTTGTAACCCAAGGTCTCAGAGTTGGCACATAGTAAAAGGCAATTTAATTAGGACATCAGCTTCTAGTTTCTGCTAATAGCAGACTAAGTTATTTAGATCAACTCTCCTGTTTAAATGTGCTAAGTTTTTTTTTTTTTTTTAAACCATCTCAAATGCACTGAAGAGCTGAAAAGACAGTGGGCTACTCCCAGCACAATTTTTGAATGAAATCCTACTACAGAGAGGAAAGTAGAATGGGATCCCCATCACTGCTTATTCCTGAGGGCATTTGCCTGAATTACAGTTAGGCAAGAGGGTCAGCGGCCAAGCTTCAGAGCCCACCTAAGTCAGAAGGTCTCAGAGAAGATCTTCTCTGTTCCCTGCTTGAAGCCTAAATGGGTAACCTCAGTGTAAGGGTAAACTAGATCTAAAACTGCTCCTCTTCTCCCAGTCCCAGGAAACTGAAGAGGAGGCATCTGGATCTAAGCAGAGAAGCAGAAGAAACAGGAAAAGTGGAACAAGCTGTGACTATAGCCTAGCCCTGGTATAGATTTGCACCCTGGGTATATGCATACATGTCCTAGGTTGGACAAGGCACTTCACACTGAGAAGTGGTTTGAGGTGGTCTCCACCTTAGGCCTCAGAGAACCTCTCCGAAGTTTTGCTTTCAAGACGAAAAACTAGCAAGCAAAGAGAACCGGGCACACAAGACAGCAAAGCCACCTGAGAAAGATCAGCAGGAATAGCAGGCAGCAGAAACAGATGCATACAGACTTAAGATGACACATTTTTAAAGTGACACAGCAGATTTTTAAAGTTCTAAACAAAACTTCTAGATTAAAATTTAAAACTCACTGTATTTGACAACATATTGGACACAGCAGAAGAGAGAATTGGTGAACTGGAAGATAGATCTGAATTCAAGCAGTCTAACTTCAGAGTCCTGTTTAACCAGTGTTCTGTCTGTCTGCCTACACAAGGATCTTGCCAATGTTAAAAAAAAAAAAAAGAAAAAAATCCTTAACACTTGTGATACATATTTTAACTATACGCTAGTGTGAAGTTTTCATGCCTACTTTGTTAATTTTCTACGTAGCCTGAGTCTGAACAGAAATTCCTTTTTTGGAGGAGATAAGGGATATACCTTGGTATCTTCCTGCTTTTGACAAATCTTGTTGTAAACAGACAGTTCTGGAATTAGTTAACTAAATGTGAATTCTTGTCAAGGCTGAGTCACAGAGGGCATCTGGAGGGAGTATAGTATTGTGGGTGCCAGAAGGACCGCCCTTTTTTTTTTTTTTTTTTTTTTGAGACGGAGTCTCGTTCTGTCACCCGGGCTGGAGTGCAGTGACCAGATCTCAGCTTACTGCAAGCTCCACCTCCCAGGTTTACGCCATTCTCTTGCCTCAGCCTCCCAAGTAGCTGGGACTACAGGCGCCCGCCACCTCGCCCGGCTAGCTTTTTGTATTTTTTAGTAGAGACGGGGTTTCACCGTGTTAGCCAGGATGGTCTCGAACTCCTGACCTCGTGATCCGCCCGTCTCGGCCTCCCAAAGTGCTGGGATTACAGGCTTGAGCCACCGCGCCCGGCCAGGACTGCCCTTTAAGATCCTCTATAAATTCTACTTATTAGATCATCACTACTCTTTACTGGTCTTATTAAGAACAGGTCAGGGTTTTTTTTGTTTCATTTTGTTTGCTTGTCACTTAAACCTCACTGCAAAGATATTTTAGACAAGAGTCATGTTTTTCCTATTATTTAGCTTTTCACACTGATGACAGCTGTCATGTGAGAGAGTAACCTCAGTTTTAGCTTTTTAACTGCTAAATATCCATCACCGATATTCTGTCAACAACATGGTACCTGGTAGTTGGTTTTGTTTTGTTTTGTTTTTCAGGGGAGAGGACAGGGCAGGCCACCTTGGCTTCAAGTGTGAGAACAGCTTTGAATTGTGCAGCCTCGGGCCATCAAATCCTGGCTCCATAAATTCAGAATGTTTTGGTGCTCATCTTGTGTCTAAATCACTTCCAGGGGCCTGGGCACATTTTCCAGTCCCTATCCACCTTAAGAGTTGTTTAGGATAGACACGTGGAGCTTGCTGTTGGCTTTTGCTGAACATTTTTGCTCAAACACTGCATCACAGCAGTAATCTTGTTTCATTAGCTTATTGAAAGAATAATTTCCCCAACAAGAGGTCATCAGAATCTGACCCTTAAAAGAGTTCTCTTATTTGCCATCTAGTATCTGTGAATGTTATCACTTTTTCTATTTTTTCTTTTTAAATTTAATTTAATTTTTCTATGCTTTATTATCAGCTCACAGTTTGCATTTGTTTTGATAGTTCAGTGGGCAAATGTAATGAGTGTGTTTAACCTCCTTGTTGATCCTGCCCCAATATTTTGTATGTGGGTTCCACTTTTGTGTGTGTGTGTGTTTTTTTTCTGTATTCTGGATGAAATGCTTGGTACCTGTCAATCAGTAGAATGAAGAAATGGAGAGAGGAAGGAAAAAAGGTCAGGGCAACATTTAGTTATTTCTTTAATAATTCTAGAGGATTTTAGGATTTTCATGTTTGTTAGAAGTTCTTGACAGACATGAATAGCAATGTATGAGGAAGTTATATTAGAACTCTCTAAGGAACTTGTTTGTTCATGCAGTAAACATGTATTACATCCCTTCAGTCAGCATGCATTGACAGCATATCTGTTATGTGTCCAGCAAGGTACTAGGTATGTCTGCCTGGTACACTCTTTGCCTCTTAGGAAAAAAGAACTAGAAAACAGATGATTTTGTAACACAGTGTGATAAATAATAAGATATGAACAACATTTTAATGAAGTACAGAAGCAGGACTTTATAATTCTGCTGTAGGAGTAGAGAAAGGTTTCACCCTCAAACAGGATCTGTGTGAGACATGGTCATTAAGCAGAGAAGAGGAAAGCAGGGAGATCTGAAAGGTCATTGTCTCTCTAGGGAACATGGAAGTATTTAGTGACTGGAGCTAAGTGTACCAAAGAATCACCCAGATAAATTATTTTTTTAAGTGAGGATCTCTAGCCCCATCCCCAGAGATTCTGATTCTGGAGGTTCATTTGTATTAATAGTAAGCACCTCAGACAGTTCTGTGATGGCTGCTCCAAAGACTGCACATTGAGAAATACTGACCAACTCAAGGCTGTGCTTGGCTCTTCTGACTTCTAGTTGTGGGGTCATTTTGACTCACTGGAAAGAACTCTAATTTTGCAGTCAGACAAACTGGCTTTGAATCCTGGCTCCGCTCCTGGACTGTGCATTTAATGCTAACCCATAGCTCTAGACTTGAACATGTCACTAACTAAGCCTCAGTTTTTACATTTGTAAATTGAGGGCAATAATACTTTTGCAGAATCATTATGAAGTAGAAGACCCAAAGGACCTAGCCCAGTGTCTGACACTAGTGAGTGGTCATTAAATGATAACTATTACTATCCTTCTTGTATAGTGGATACAGCACTCATAATGGTTAGTAAAGTAAACTAAACTTCTCTGTGCCTCATTTTCCTCATTTGTTAATTGGGGATGATAAAATAGTACCAATGTTACATGGATGTTTGTGAATCTGAAATGAGATATGCATGAAAAACACTAAAACAAGGCCTATACAGAAATTCTTTAATAAATGCACACATAATTTTGTTGTTGATGATAGTAATGATGGTGACAATAATGTTATTCCTGTAGCTGGCTAGCCAGTTCCGTATGAATACATCCTAGTATCTATTTAATTGGATATTGGGGTGTAAGTTATTATCTCAGCCTTGCCATGATTAGCCTGTAACCTTTAGCAATCATTCCACCTTTGTGAAACCTCAGTTTCTCTGATTCATTTGTTCATGTGTTCATTCCAAAGCCTTCTATGAAGTACTGTACTGAATGCTAAATCCTAGAGGGATAGATAGCTCAGGAAGCATCCATTCAGTATGAAATTATTCCTTTTGAAGTAGAGTGTTTATGTAGCCTTTTTTAGACCAGGTATTTGCTATACATCTTGCGTGGAGGACCCAGAGTCCCAAAAGGACCTTTCAAACTATTCCTTGGTTCATATACAAAGAAACTCTGATCAGTGGAATGAAATGTTGAACAGTAGATGAATCTGGGTAAAGGAAATAGGAATGTGCTTTGCTCTCATCTCGTTTTTTCAAGTTTCCTGTAAGTTTAAAGTTATTTCCAAATAAAAAATTAAAAGAAACCCTACTGTTCCAGACCCATGTATCAAAATGCAAATAAGTAGTAATATCATATAATGTTGTATAATTTGTTACGCCACAATGAAGATCACTGGATTTGGAGGGAGAGGATCTGGATTCAAATCTCAGCTCATTCACTACTTAGGACCTTGCCTAAATTACCTCACTACTCTGAGCCTCCATTTTCTTCATCTGTGAAATGGCTTCCAAAGTCTTCCTCAGAGGGACTTGGAGAGGATTCAATAAGAATATATCTATATATAATTTCTATAGATTTTATACTATATACACAAATACTTATATACACACATGTAAAATTGTTTTGTCATCCGTAAAATGCTATGCAGATGTTGGTGGCTCTGAGCTCATTTTGGTGTATGTGTTTTCCTGAGTAGCATCCGTCAACTCACAAGCTCCCTTCTGATTCCTTGCAGCCTGAAAGGATTTCAGGGGAGCAGTATGGAATTCATTCTGATGTCTGGAGCTTAGGAATCTCTTTTATGGAGGTATGTTGTTTGCACATAGACGCTTCCTTGCATATCTGTACTAATATATTCAATCAGGAAAAGTGAAGATTTTGAAAGAATAAGCTAAAATAAACCTTCAGCATGTTATATAGATGTACACACAGAGTTTGACCATAAAGTCTTTGATTCCTTGTGTAGCTTGTGAACTGACTCTGGAGGTTATTTTAAAGCACTATTTATTACAGATCACCTGTGTAAGACCTGCCAGGAGTCCTTGTTAAAAATACAGATTCTTGGCCAGGCGCGGTGGCCCAAGCCTGTAATCCCAGCACTTTGGGAGGCCGAGACGGGCGGATCATGAGGTCAGGAGATCGAGACCATCCTGGCTAACACGGTGAAACCCCGTCTGTACTAAAAAAAATACTAAAAACTAGCCGGGCGAGGTGGCGGGCACCTGTAGTCCCAGCTACTCGGGAGGCTGAGTCAGGAGAATGGCGTAAACCCGGGAGGCAGAGCTTGCAGTGAGCTGAGATCCGGCCACTGCACTCCAGCCTGGGCGACAGCGTGAGACTCCATCTCAAAAAAAAAAAAAAAAAAATATATATATATATATAGATTCTTCAACCCCATTCAAGACCAATTAAATCCAAACCTCTAAGAATCTGCATGGTTAATCTGTTCCCTGGGTGATTTTTTACACACTAAATCTGGAGAACCTGTGTTCTAAAAGAGGGATTCCAGAAAAATGCGGTGTCCTGTTGGAATGCATATGTAGCTTCCAAAGGTGGTTAGTTTAAAAGGTACAGCCCTACTCATTTAGATATGTAAGTTATATATGTTTGTTTTAAAAGAAAAAAAAATCACCTCATTCCAGTATAGTCATATCAGATCTGTATGTGGGTTAAGGGGTGGTGTGATATAATGGACAGAGAGGGGGGAAGAGGATGTATGTATTTAGGACAATTGCAATATCTACTCTTTATAGCTGTATTTAGAATGGACTTTATGTTAGTGTTCTAGATGTAGCTCCATTAGAACTCTATGCTATGATTTTTTAATAAAATGACCATTGATCTATAAGAAAATGCATATAACTTAAAAGGACATGTGGATCAGTTTGAATTATGGTAGTATAGAACCTGTGTACTGACCAGTGCTTCAAAAATTCTCATTTAAATTGATTCAGATAAAGAAGGACTCTTCTTTTCTTTTCTTTTATTATACTTTATGTTCTAGGGTACATGTGCACAACATGCAGGTTTGTTACATATGTATACATGTGCC